>NC_088306.1:27065634-27365634 GCF_032854445.1 Liolophura sinensis
AGGCCCCTTCAAATTCAAAACGATGAATGTACAACCCGTATACCCGGGTTAAGCGGAATTAGACACAATTACGAAGCCGAGCGCCAGAGAATCTGGAGGTTCTGTCAATATTTACTTACAAGAGGGTTGTGCTATTGAAACTTAAGAAACTTGGAAGAAAGGCGTTTGATGGAATACCCTTGACACACTAATTTGTGCAGTAATTACTTTGGACGTACATTGAAATCATCAGACAACACGCAGGTTCTAACAAATGCTACAAGGCGAGATATGTACTCGCCTTATGTAGGACTCATCGGTATATTGCTATCCAAGTAAGGATAATCTACAATGTCAAAATTGAAACTATCCCTTGTCGAAAAGCGTGTGAGAGGAAATCGTTTTGGTCTTTGTACATATAGATTATCAATATACCGCTGGGTGAATGAAAAAGATCGGGCCTGGTGAGGATTACTCCTTAAAGTTTCTGCATATAGTCGTATTTATATGAAAACAGGTATAGTTGGACAAAAAAGGCGGGGGCAAAATTTGTACGCATCGGAATATTTATGCACTGTTGATTTATGGTTTCCCCGAAGTTTACATAGATGTGATTAATAAGAAATATCCCATGAATGGTTACCCTTGTATGTAGAGGAAATACATGCTGATATAGTTCTCTTGGTAGACTTTGGTATATATATATATATATATGTGTGGTTTATATAGCCACCTTGGCCACACTCAAAGAAATCCATAGATGCTTCAGATTGTGTATTGTAGGTCCAGATAAGATATAAAAGATCAAAACGGTTTCCTCTCTCGCACACTTTGCCTTGCAAAGCTGAACACGACTGCGCACACAACATTTCACGAAGGGAAGACAGCGTACACTGACATGTAGACTATACATCAGGGATACACACGACTTCTATCAATTACGTAACAAGCTGTCTGTCCGTGGCGGGTGGAAAATTGAAGTCTGATTTATAGTGGCTCTCTCTTCTCTTAGTTTTCTCTTACATGCATATCTTGAGGTGATTTACCTTGTATCCTACACTGCAATTAATTTCTTCTTGACAAATGGTTTTCTTTCTTCAGTCAAACATCTGGCTTCAATCAACCAGACAAGAAAAATTACGGGAGAAAATTTGGTGTACAGTTTGACGTAATGCCAAGCACCAATCCATTAATTTAGACGGTGGCCTGGGAGCTCATGTAGACATTTCTAAGCGATTCTTTATCACTGTGAGACAGGACAGGAAGGCAAGGTAGGCCTACACGGACTGTCGCGGCAGTGTAAGGTCAGTTAGCAGTGTTATTTAGCCGATTACCGTTCATATTGCCATAGGTGTATTGAGCCTCACGTACACAGTCAGGTAAATGTTTAAGATGTATATATAATTAAGATATACAGCTAGAGAGAAAAACCAGAGCTTTAATAGCTGGCACAAAGTTGCAGGTATCGGTGAAATAAGGCCTTTTGTCAATCCAGCCGAGTTAGAGTTTTTTTTTTCTATTCAGACAAAATGTAAAAGCATAAATAATAGCAAATTCTACGCCCTTTAGCACCATGGCTTAACCAGAAATGTAGTGATGATAATTCCCATTCACTGGACGTCACTGATCTGGAATGGATCAAGATGTTGTGTTGTCATCACATTTAACATGCCATAACATTTAACCAATGCATAGCCACCAGGCCTCGTGTACATCTTAGCAAGTTTGAAAAAATGACATCATATGTATATATATATATATCTGGTAAACCTTCAGAAACTTTGAAAAAATTTTGAATTCAAGATGTAATTCAGATATACACCTCACTAACACGGAAAAACACAACACTATTATAAAGATATTCCTCGGGAACTAATAGTAATTATGTATCTCTAAAATACATCGAAAGTTATTTAATTAGATATAAGATTTGGACATTTAATTGCTACCAAGTGTTGACATACTATGTGTGAAAACTATTACAGCAAAAAATTATTGTCTTTAATAAATATCTTTTTCTCAATCTATGCCGGCTTAGCCTTCTGTATACAATTATTGAATGATCCTTGTAATTTCCAGATGACTTTTCCAGATGCTTGATAAAGTTACTCAAGTAAAAATTGTAATGGTACTCTTCAGACATGTAGTTAGGCTTACTTTGTTTTCTGTTCACTTTTCCTCATGAAGACAATCTAGAGAGAATCTTATAGGATAATCTGTCTGCAGATGGGAAAAGGTTGGAGCACCAAATATGCTGTTAATTCCGATTGGTTGATAACACGAAGATATACCAAGGGATATAATTTGTCTTCAAAAAGTTGGGAGTTGTCAACCCAAAGTTAACTGAATGCAATACTTAAAAAGATACACAAATAAACAGTTCAATTATTGGCTTTATGCTGAGAACGCAATACGCTCAGAAACATCTGTAGCGCACCTGAAATATGGCTGAAATCAGAACTGAGATCTGTTCCATACTTCACACTTTAGCTTCAGATATACAGATAAATGTTTAAACTCTTCCGGTCATGTCGTTGCGCTGTGGTCACGGCGTCAAAGCTGTACGCCATTAAAACAGGTTTTCCGTTACCTTGACGTAATTCCCATTTTATATCACCCCATTACCCGCGAACAATAAAAGCTATACTTTAAGGAACATACTTAACCCCTTTGGACAGCGAATTTTTCGAATCAAGCAACTGCGTAATAGCTATGCTGCGAACAACCGCATCGGCAGCGCTCAACGTTCATGGGTGAGAGGCTGACATTGGAAATACCCACTGCAACTACAATGACGCAGTGATGTTTCTCAGGAAGAGTTTTTTTAAAAATCCGAACAAAAATGTTACCGGAGAACCGAACTTTCAAGTTTTCCAAGTTGAGAAAAATTGTTTGTGCCATAAATGTTCAGACACTAAACAAGAGAAAATTACGTGTAATTGGCTGTTTAGACGACATTCCTGTATCATTTGGCAACCACAATCGACGTCCCAGTGCAATAACCACGGGCCAATTCACAAAATAACGTTCGAAAGCAGCCCTCAAAGTCCCAATCCATTATGAAAGGCACATTTACGAAAATTAAGACGGATTCATTCAGAGAGAAAGTCATGTTGGAAACATGCAGGAAATGCTCAAGGCGAATGAAATCAGTATCCAAATCGTGTACTATTCCACACCAAATTACATTTATTTATTTGATTGGTGTTTTACACCGTACTTAAGAATACTTCACTTATACGACGGCGGCCAGTATTATGGTGGGAGGAAATCGGGCAGAACCCGCCGGAAATCCCCGACCATCCGCAGGATGCTGAATGAATGAATGATTATGGTGTAACGCCGCCTCGACAATGTTTCAGCGATATCGTGGCAAGAACAAGTTGAAAACACCAGACGGTCATTGGTTTTCGATATGATGGCAAACATGAAAAACAAAAAGTTTAAAATTCTAAAGCCACGTATATATATACATTTTAATTATCTGTTTCATACTTCACCGTTTAGCTACATAGATACATGTTTAAACTCTTCCACTGTATAATATACAGGTAAATAACCCTTGAGTTTTTTTTTACCACAGCATCTTGAGCAATTTTGGTAACAAATCATATATGGAGTTGACTGTGCAGAATCTATGTCGAACATAGGCAAAGCCTACACAGTCAGCCAAGATATGTTTGATGCCGTATTGAGCATCACATGCAAGACAGAGGCAGAGCCCCATCAGGAATAAAATCAGGACCATAATGCCCAAAACAACACCTCGTTGAAACTAGTTGTCTCCACACATCCCATGTGCATGAGAATTACAGTCAATGACAGGGTAAATAGCGTGAAGTTTATTAGCCACCTGCAAATCCCATTAGCCCTGCCAAAGGCTTCGACTATACCCAAGAATGTTTGCACTATAGTCTGTATAAGGTATTTTTATTTTTGATATAGGTTTATTCAGGGCAGATTTAGCTTCCCGGTCTACGATTGTGTTTCCATGGATACCAATATGACTCGGTATCAAACAGAATATAATATCTTTAACTCTTTTAATTAGTTTTCTGTGTAAGGCTAGAATTTGAAGAATTTAGTTGTTTGCTCCTATCATTTATATTATTACTGCATCGAAAGGGATTACGGGAATTAAAATCCCCCATTATAATAAAAGGTTTAGGTAATAGTTGTATTAAGTTATATAACTGAGAAGCTGACAAAGAAGAATCTGGAGGAATATAAACCGAACATAAAGTAAGTAATTGTTTCGGAGAGCGAAACACGAACGGCCACAGCATGAAGCTCTGTTTTCAGGGCAATGGGACTGTGTATGATGTTATTATGGATGAAGATAGAGGAGCCACAGATAGCTCTCCCCTCTTCACTGCAATTGGTACCATAATGTGAATAATTTGTATGAGTTATTTTGTCTTTGTCAGATGTCTTCAGGTGAGTTTCCTGAAGAGAAAGACCAATAGAATTTAGTGATTGGACTAGCTGTTTTATTTCAACAAAATTTACCTTAAGGCGTCGACAATTGTATAGATTTGTCATGTATAGACATTACGGAAAGAGGCGTATAGGAGATTTATCTCTATGTTTGGGCTGACCACGATCCTTCCTTGGCGATTGGCTGAAAGATTTCCCTGGTGTGGGTGATGTATTCATTACATCCGTTTCTGATATTGAAGGATCAGAGCCCTCCAACGATCCAAACATATTAACAGGTTGAACAGGACCCCTAGTGACTTTAGAGGGACGCCCTGTGGAGACAAAAGGTTTATTATTATTATTTTGAGGTTTATTTTTGGACTTATTTTTGGCATTATTATTTTTATAGGGATTGGGTTCATGTGTATTTTTGGCATTACTATTTTTGGAGGGATTTGGTTCAGGTTTAATTTTTGGCACTTTTATTTTTAGAGGGATTGGTTTCGGGTTTATCAGTGTGTTCGGTACTATTTGCTGGTCTCTTTTGTTGTATTGAAGTAGTCTGGATTGAGTAAGAATTATGCACAGCTTGAGCCGAAAGTTGCACAGAGGTAGACAATTTGTTATGTTTTTTCTTAGGTATTTGAAAGATGTTTTACGCCGTTCTCAAGAATATTCACACAGTTATGAAGCAGAGTGCCATAGGTTCTGGACATATTTACTTAACAAACTTCGAGTGAAGGCGTTTGATGAAAGAACGTTTGACACACTAGTTTTTGAAGTAAGTCATGACGTTGACTGAAATCGTCACATAATATAAGTGGAGACGTGCAGCACAGTGAAATCAGACCAGCGACAACAGTGATAACTGGCTAAAGGTCACACGTAACGGATCACACAGCATCTAACAAATGCTACAATACCAGATACACGCCATATGCTGAGCCCTTCCGTATATTGGTGAGGTAATTTACATCAAAATTGAAACCTCTAGCATAGCCGGCATGACAAGATTACATTGAAGCTGACGGGATTCCACTACAGTTGGTCGACGAAGAATCCCATTTCACTTTTTTGACTCTAAAACAGGTAAACTCAGGTAAGAGGTAAACCATTGTAGACCCTCATCTTTATTTTTTAATTCGTGCTGAAAGTGAATTCATGATAACCCTGTGCAAGTAATATATATATATATATATATATATATATATATATATATATATATATATATATATATGTATTGTTTATTCCATAAGTAATTTTTCATTTATCTTTCGGGTGAGGGTGTCTAGTGGTGAGAGGCGTTTGTCTTTCAATCGGTAGCACACATGAGGTACGGGTTGAAACCCTTCCCGCTCTTACTGCTTCTCGAGTGACTGTTTCTGGAGTCTAACGCTCTTTCGAGATCTCTTGTCTTCGATCAGCCATTGCACATCTGTAAGTCACGTCTGTGAAAAGTTACGTATAATGTTATTTTAATAACAAACACGCTGGTTCCGCTAAAGCCATGATGCTAAGGGACGTGTAAATTGCTACTGTTTGCGCATTTACATGAAGAGTTAACGTTGAATAGAACACTGATTGACGGGAAAATAGGCCGTATTTCACCGGTTACGTGAAACCATTTGCAAGCTATCACACTGTCGTCGCTGCTCTGATTTTACAATCTCTTTTATATTTAATTATATAAATGGCCTGTCCGGTTTCCTCCTCACTGAGCGCGACCAGAAATGAGAAAATTTCTAAATTTTCTAAAAAAAAATCTAAACCAGTGACTTGTGAATTACAGTGAACATCACTGCACTTTTCACCTAATTCCGGTTTTCGTGAAAAGTTAAAATACAACCCTAATTGAGGTAAACTGAAGAGTAGTTTTACATCGAAACAGACGTTGGGACCAGCCGTCAATAAATAAGGAAGTTCCATGTCACTAACAATAACAGGGGACCGTATTTCATCGGTTACGCGTGACTATTTCCCATTCATCACTGTCGTCGCTGTTCTGCTTCTTACTCTCTACTCTGTGGCTGTAAGACCGTTACTATCGTATCCTTGCTTTCTGTTTTCCATATGTTGGCGCCTGCATCTGTGAAATCTTAAGGCTTGAGTTGGTTAAGAACAGTCTCATTCCGCTTGACACGGGGCTAGGGACTGTATATTAATTGTGTTGAGTTAGATCGTCACATTGGATGTAAACGGTTAACTGCTTCTCTTTTCATACTTTCATGCTATTTTCGTACTTTATATACTTTCTCGGGTCTTCGGTGGTGTCTGTTATAGGCCGTTAAAGGAATTGGCCTTGCGATTATTGATCTGGAGCGTTCTTAATGGTTAACTGCTGATATACTAATGTCTCGTTCAACGCATACATTTATGAGCGTTATTGGGAAAGGCAGCAGAAAACATCTTCATTGGCCTCTGAAACGAATTTCTCAATACTGATTTTATTCCTCTCTCCACTGGCCATCTCATACATACACCGATGATGCTATTCACTAGCTTTAGATGTAATATGCGAGTTGTGCAGGTTTATTTCGGCAACGTTTCTGTGCAGTGAGTGGCTGCACAATACTTTTTGTATTTCGTATAGAGAGCCAATGATTCAGAAATAGGGCTGAGCCCTGAATGGGGCTAGTTTGTAGACTAAGATTATTACTTTGTAATTTAATAGTGAAACACGTTTTGCATTGTTCACATATTATATGATATGTATATTTATATAAAAAGGATGGTTTCATTTGTTGAACATGTTTGATTTCACATATCCCGAAGTCCACGTTTTTACTTACACTACTGTGACCAGATTTGCAGTGAATAGCACTCGTCGTATGGGGTTTAAACAGTGAGAAGATGAATTCCTGGCCGTCAGGGTCGGTGCTTTCCTGAAACATTTCTGCACAGCGGTGTGAACATACGGCGCACCAGGTATGCCCTCCAACATCTCTGATGAAAATGACGTTTTGCATGATTCCGTCCTATTTTCGTACTTGTATATTTACTTACTTCTGTGGTGTCTTACGTTAAGCGTCGTTTTGGGAAATGGCCTTGCGATTATTGACCTGGAACATCCTTATTGGTTAAAAGGTGGTATACGAGTGGCTGTTTCGAAACATCTGTATTTTTTTACTTACGTCTGCTTATGCAGTGGTGATACGTGGCGTATACTACATTTTAACTATATACATGAACATTTGAAATAAAAAAAAATTAACTGAAATAAACCTATAATAAGAGACCGGATTTAGTAGGTGCAACCATTCCTAACTTTGACCCTGTCGTCAATGCTATAGATTTACTCTCCATGATGAAGACTTCTATATTTATGCAAACTAATTCATACACACGGGATACCCGCTGTCATATTAGTAAGATCTGTATGACCTTAACATAAGGTGAGCAGAGCTGAACAGAGCAGTCACACACATTTCATATTGGGAAGATAGCGCACAGCTACATGTAGCCTATATATCAGGGCTAAACAGCCTGGGTACCATCGATTACGTAACAGCCCGTCTACCAGCCGTTGCTAGAAAATTGAACTCTGTCTCATTAATAGTTGCTTTCTCGTATACCTTCCCGAAACGTAATTTGTTCCTTGAGGCAATTTTCGTTCTACCCGAGGCGTTCGTCATCAATTGATCTGCTCTCGACAAATCTGTTTAGTTGGCTTGTGACACTTTTGCTTTCGATCAAAACCATACTAACACGAAAAATGTATGCAGCGCTTTGCAGAATGCCAAGCCCCAATCAGTAGTGAGGCAGGACTAAAGGGAAAGTACAGTGCAAAGTGTAGACCTTATTCATAATAACTGAGGTATATACTGTACATCATATACACCTCAGCTATGTTAAACCTCACGTACACCTTAACAATTCTAAATAATATAACACATGATATATCCCAGAAACTTTTAAAAATTGGGAATACGAGACGATGTACCAAAAATGCACACCTCATAACGTGGAAAAATACAACACAAATCTTCATCGCATGATAAATGATAGTCATGATAAATGTGATAAATTGTACCCATAAATGGATGGGGATCTGTTCATTTTCTTTGTACAAGTTACCAACTTTGTGAAAATTGCTTGCCCAAAGCAAGCTTTCTTAAACTCAGTATCTCTCACAACATTCATCAAATCCTTCTTGAGACAACAGGCATTCAGCCCTTCAGCAAATCTGCCACATCCCTGCCAATACTGAAGTACAACTTTCCCTGCAACCCAGTGGACAATCTTTATATCGTCAACGTATACTCCCAGCCCATAACAATAGTCGTGAATCGTCTAAACAATGAGATGATGCCTTCCTGGGCTTCGGGGTCGTGCTTCCCTGAAACATTTCCTCTCTAGCATTGCCGTAAACATACTCCGGACTAGATATACTCTGCAAGATCTTTAATGAGAATACAATATATAAAGGTAACCGTATCAAGGTATCTGTAAAATATATATATTATTTTTATCTTTTATATATTATACTGCGCAGGCAATGGAATTGAAGACGTACAGCACGGAGAGTAAAACTACAGCAGCGACGACAGTGTGATAGCCAGCAAGTCGTGTATCATGTAAACAGATGATGCCTTCATGGGCTTCGGGGTCGTGCTTCCTTGAAACATTTCCACTCACACCTAACTGGTGAAATACGGCCTCTGGTCAGTTTACCCTTGTTAGGGTTTGATTCTAACTGCTCACGAAAATGCTTGAAAAGTAGGAAATCAAACGCCCCCTATCATGATGGTGTAAGCAGAATTAGATCAAATTCATGTTAATTGCAATATTTTAGACATCACTAGTCTAGAAATTTTCTCAAAATATAACACCATTGATAGACTACATTGTCACTCATGGGTGGTACATACATACCGTAACACATTAATTATTATTGGAAAAGTGCATTTTTAGGGCATTTTAGGAAATCGTTAGATACCAAAAGTAAGCTAGGGTTCAAGCTGTTATTTTAATGATTAAAGCAAAGTGCAGCACAGCCTTGGCTAATACATAATTGCAATCATTTTGCTGTATATTGGTTTGTACACCTGTTGAGATCCCATTGTCAATTTCACTGTTTTCCCAAGTGATCATTTCTCTGGAATTTTCGTGAATCATGTGATAATGTACAAGCCGAGTTTTGATAGGTCCAATAACGGGCTGCCGTAGAGTAAGGTTATTAGCCCGATCTACACAGAAGTCTTTGCATATCAGAGCAGACTTGTAATTTAACACACCTTTGGGAGAAAATTAAAAGCATATTTCGCACCTTAACATGAAAGCGTCATGTCCGACATTAGTGTACCCGTCATGAAAGGTAAAACGAGTTCAAAGAACATGTAAAACAAAGCATGTGTCAAATGTATTTTGGCTTCAAACGTACAGCCGATCCCATCGAGAGCTGGAATTCAACATGCGACACCATTGGTGGGAGTATGATCATCTCTATTAAAAACAGAGAGGGTATGACATGAGAGAGCCCAGAGGTGTAAATGCATTCTTATTTGGAGAATTGTGTTTGCCAAGAATTAGGACGTATCCAAAGGGGTTTTTTTTTTTGTCATTTGTGACCTGAAGCATAGAAATTCTTATTTCCTCGCTCAGCTAACTAAGTATGGCACTGAGCATGTCCTAATTCAATTCCAGCGTGCAAAAGAAAACGGACTAATGCATCAACTTCAGAAATCGTCAAAGGCAACAAGGCTGTTACACTTTGTCTGTTCTATTGAAAAACCCACCGGGCTTAATCAAATTTGAAGGGGTTTTTTTCAGATTGCATTCGCGTAAGAGTAAAAGGCACATTGCACGTCTGCAACGAAAACAGTGACCGTTTTCTAAAAATAATTTTACCATTGTGCAATTTTTGCTGCCTGGTGAAAATGCTATGAAACTTTGCAAACATCTCTGTTTGTCACTAATGCAATAATTCAATTAAAATCACAAGAAAAAAATACAACATGTGAAGGAAAACAAGAGCAATGACGCCAGTGTGATAAATGGTTACGTGTAAATGGTTATTTCCGGTCTGTTTAATTAATCTCAGTTCGGTTTTTTATACAGATGCTTAAATAGTAGCAACTTACACATCTCGTAGCACCACGGCTTTGGGAGAACTATGTAAACAAATTCAACATTAACACTTGTACAAACAACCAATGTTATTTAACACAAAATCGGTTTTCTGCCAGTTTTTCCTCCGTTTTATATGACAGCTAATTTCCCCTCCAGATCTTACGTAATGACACTTTTATCTGACCTATGTAGACCTCTCCGCTGGCTCGATTCAAGCAGACAATCCATCGACAAGCGTCACTGCATGTTGGGACATCACATCATATCCCGAGCTGTAGACTTTTTTTCCTCATGGGACGGCCTGAATCTATTAGTTTGTTTTTTTCCTTGCTCGCAGGCTTATATTAAAAGCTGTGCGTCTACATCAAAGACTCTTTGTAATACCGAGAAGAAAGGATGAGGTTCGAGTACATAGGCTCCCGAAAGAGTTGCTTAACATTTTTGACCGCTCACATAATGCAGTAGGACTTTTTCAACCTTTCAACTCGAAGCTCCCCTATTCTGTTGGAATAAAGGTGGATGCCCTGGGCATACAGGCAGTAGTGTAGCATGGAAATCTATTCCTCGAAACATACATTCGCATACCAGCCCTCAAAATGGACCTTTCAGGTCAATAATCGATATAAAGATAGATATCCACCATTCATGGACTTCAAGGAAAGCAGACGCTCCAATTTGTGCAGATATAGGTACATATTTTCTCTTTCAACGATTCTGTCTTAATATGTACAGCTCCTGTCTTTCGTTCGATTTCCTCTGCATTCAACACACTAGTGATGTCACCCACGCAGACTGATTCGTCGGTGGTCATTTCTTTCAGTGTATTCAACGTAATAGTTTCCTTTTCGAGTGATACTCTCAAGGATTTTGGCTACAAGAATATGCCGTCGCCTGGGAATTCGGTTTCGGCCTCGTTGAGACTGGATCTAGATATAATCACCTATTTCAGAAATTGAGGGTACATGTCTACCGTCTTCAGATCTGACCATTCGCTGCGTGCGTCTTGGGGTGACCTATTAGGCCAGCTTTGAAATGTTCTCTTTATTTGGGGCCGTAGATCTTTTGTTGGATTAAGATTGGGATCAGAATCCCCTGAAATAGCATCTGATATCCTGAAACTGCTCTAGGTGGGTTGTTCGTAGTTTCTTCGATAAGACAAAATGAAACGCTCTACATTTGCCCTGACACTGAGGGCGGAATCGGGTGTCCTTCATAACTTGTATAACATAATTTGAACGTACATCTAAGAGAGAAAAACCGGACGTACAGCATAGAAAGTAAATCCGGAGAAGCGACGACAGTGTGATAGACGTACAACATAAAAATTAAAACCGGGGCAGCGACGACAATGTGAAAGGCGTAAAGCATAGAGAGTAAAACCGGCTGGCAAATGACCTCACGTAACCGATGAAATACGGTCTCTTGTTAATTTACCCTATTTAGTGTTTTAGAAAATTCTAACTTTTCATGTAAATGCTTAAATTGTAGCAATTTGCACACTCTCGAGCACCTTGGCTGAAGCAGAACTAGGCAGAAAAAAATGCAGTCTGGAAATACTCAAAATGCTGTGTTGTCTTCCGATTTAACATACAATAACATAAAAAAACATTGCGAACGGACTAGTCCTCGAGGATGTTTTGGCTAACAGTAGTATCCAGCAAGAATTCTATAGTTCAGACGTACAGCATAGAGAGAAAAACCAGAATAGCCGTTATCTTTGAGTAGGCATTGAATTTTTCCCTAAAATTATGTTCCCCAATGATTTGATTTACTTTCAAGCGGATGGGTGGTTATACCGAAACCACATCCTAAATATTAATTAATGAAACAAAACTTGTATGGCTTCTTTTTTCCTTTGCACCAAATATACACATACCTCTATAGATACATATATTTCATCACATAAACACACGTAACGGGACGTGAAGGGCAAAAACAGCAGTAGAGATAGAGCATACACGTTACACGGATATAAAACAGAAACATATTTTACATACAAACACTATGTATTGCAATCAAAGCCCGACTGAGATTCCTTGTTTGACCTGGAACCAATTCATGGACTACGAATTCGAACTTTGATATGGAATGCCTGGAATATCCATTGTCTGCCCGACATCATTGAAAACTGATGACCGTTTCTCTCTTGTGTGTTACCGGCTTTATTTCCTATTTGTATAATTTCTTACATACCTTTGTCTTTGGGAGCTAGTGGTAAACGTTTTTTTTGGAAATGGATCTTGCGATTATCGACTTGGAACGCCCTTTACGGACTACGGATGGTATACGAATGTCGGACATGACGCTTATATTCGTAATTGATAGGGCACGGTGACATAAAGAAATAATCGGCATGGAATTGAGTATATACATTAGATGTCGTAGATGTACATCTAGTATTGAGACAAACATATTTACAAACAAACACATAAAGAACTAATAGACATAAAAGATTCCCAACAAACAGGAATGCACCCATGTAAAGACTGAACAAGCAGAACTTCAGATTTTCCGTACTTTTATTTGTCAGACACCTTCGAAAAAGGTCTTCAATTCATTTCATTTAAATAAATTGAAGCTTCTGAATAATTCAATATAGAAGAGGCATGAGGGGCCTCTGTGGCTCAGTTGGTTAGCACGTTAGCGCAGCGTAATGACCCAGGAGTCTCTCACCAATGCGGTCGCTGTGAGTTCAAGTCCAGCTCATGCTGACTTCCTCTCCGGTCGTACGTGGGAAGGTCTGGTAACAACCTGCGGATGGTCGTGGGTTTCCTCCGGGCTGTTTCCACCCGGCATAATGCTGACCGCCGTCGTATCAGTGAAATATTCTTGAGTACGGCGTAAAACACCAATCAAATAAATAAATAAATACAAGAGGTATAAGACGGAAACTAATATCCATGTGTTCGAGTATGAGGTTACTATACTGTGAAAGAAAAAAAAGGCTCGATCAACGACTTTCTTCAAATGGTTTGTTATGCAATGGTCTATTCGCTTCCTTTAGAAACCATTTGAATGGCAATATGATTTTAACGGAATTACCGAACATTAATATACTTACTTCAAATGGAAGGAGGACGAAGACCTCTCTTTTCAGATGAAAACTGGTCAGGAAATAGCTGTCTAATAATGTGACGCTTGTTATCCCGAAGCTATATGATCCAAATGACTGGTTTTCCCTAGTGACGGTACTGGCAAAATGATAACGTGACGCTTGTTACCCTGAAGCTGTATGCTCCAAATGACTGGTTTTCCCTAGTGACGGTGCTGGCAAAATAATTAATCCTTGAAGCCTTTTATTCAACACTGCTTATAAGCCTTTTTCTGAAAAGTCACGTATTGCATAAGGTAACCCTCATTTGAGCTATTGGAAGAGTTTACTCGCGGCTGGTTTGACTCCACCTCTTATCGTTTCAATCGTGGTTTTAAGGCCACCCGGTACCTGGTGAAGGGGGTGGGGGGTACACCGGATATAGTCTGGTCCCCTCAACCCTTAAAAATGGAAGATAAAAATTGTTTGATAACGGCGTTTTACATCAATTCATTCCATACCAGAATGCATTTCTTTATTTATCAGCAGAATGAAAAAGAGCAAGCTCAAGACCTTCCGAAATACGGCCGAAGAGAAAACCAGCATAAGTTGGACTTGAACTCACAGCAACTGCATTGGAGAGAGGCTGCTGGGTGCGCTGTGATTGCACCATAACGACCTCGACCACGGAAGCCCCAAGCATGCATTTAGCGCTGTATCCCGGAAGTTAGCGAAAGAAGTTTGGCATAACCAGATCCCAAACTGATCCTGCAAATCACAATTAGTCAAACAAGTTTACAAACAATCACATGCTCCTGATTATGCCATGTGCAACTGTCCAAATTTTATGTCGAATCGTCTAGTGCTAGATTAAAAATGTTTGGACCGAACAAACATCGAAAGACTCAACGCGTATCTATAGTTTGGGAGTTTTCATTAGGGTAAAATTGGACAAAGCTGTATTGTTACCAAGTATTACACAGTTGTCCTAATCAAACACTGATAATATTAACAATCTCCCTAAACAAAACTTGACATGAATGTATTTGTTCATCAACACGGATGGGGTATGGTTATTTTAAATATTTTAAACTCAGCCTGTCGAAAGTTTGTTGTTAACACACAAAAAAGTAGTCGATCAATATTCTGTGTATTGTTCCTTTTATTTTTTTCCATACAAAAAGAAATAATGCCTTTTAATAAATCAGGTCTCAATGGAAGTTCCTGAAAACAAACTGTAAAAAGAAAACTTCGGTACAAAAAGCGATATCGCACATTGGATTGAGTTGTTATTAAATAATCACAAGCAACGCCAGCATACAGCAAATACTGCCTCATCCGCTCTCGTCATCTGGAAAGTTAGACTTTACGTCTACGCACTTTTGAAAATAGCGTAACTAACGTCCCCAGTTATGCTGTTTCTATGAGCATGCCCTCCGGTCAACCATAGCATGTATAGTGTGGTACGATTTCTTAGGAAAGGAGCCAAATTGCCTTGAGCACTGTTCTCTTGTCATGCAGAAGTAATACGTTACCATTTTGCCGACAAAACGTCATCGCAACGGTTAGAATGAAAAAGAGTTGAAAGATCGGTTGCTGAATTCACACTCTGCCCGAGTAACACGCACAATAAGCAGGAAAGGTTCCTTGCCTACATTATCAAACCTTCTTGTGTTTGCATTGAAACGCCTGTGTCCTACACTGTAATGTTTTGCACTATGCAATCATATGTCTATTGAAACACCACGGTTTTATTTATATAAAATAAAATTATACAAAATAAACTACACTACCAACTATTGGAAGAACTGCATCGACCAAGCAATGGCAATTACAAGTACAGCGTTTCATGAAAAATTCAAAAAACCTAATTGCGAATGAAGGAATGAATGAATGATTATGGCTTAACGCCACGTGGGCAATATTTCAGTCATATCGTGGCGAGAACAAGGTTAAAACACGAAACGGTTTAGGTTTTCGATATGATAGTGAGAACATCAAAAACAAAAAAAAAAAGTTCACACGTTTAAAATCAGATAAGAAAAAATCAACAGTTAAAACTGGAAAACCAGCATATTTTTTATGACAAATAAAATTTAAATTTTATGATGGGATAAGTATTAATTTTATACTAATCAGTGTTGGTGAAAGGATACTGCCCTGAGGTACACCCATTTCCTGCTCGAGATAGTCAGAGAGAGTGGACCCCACCCGTACCTTAACCTGACGATCAGATAAAAATTGAGATAAAAATAAAGGTAAGCGACCCTTTAATCCCATATCCGCGAGGTCTTTTAAAATACCGTATTTCCATGTCGTGTCGTAGGCCTTTTCAAGGTCGAAAAATATCGACACCGCATGTTCATTATTAACAAAATCATCACGAATAAAAGTTTCAAACCGAACAAGGTGATCTAAAGTAGATCGACCTTGACGAAAACCATATCGAATATTAGATAAAAGCTTGATGGTTTCAAGAAATCAAACAAGTCTATCGTTTATCATGCGTTCCATAGTCTTACAGACGCATATCGTGAGAGCTATGGGACGGTAATTATTTGGATATGTATGATCCTTACCCGGTTTAGGAACCGAGATAAAACACGCCTCCCTCCATGAGGGTGGGAAATTACCAGTCATCCAAATATCATTAAGTAATTCCAAGAGATATAAGCGTCATGTCCGACATTCATATGCCATTCGTACTCCGTAAAGGGCGTTCCAAGTCGATAATCGCAAGATCCATTTCCAAAACAACGGTTAACACTAGCTCCCAAAGGTATGTAAGAAATTGTACAAATAGGAAATAAAGCCGGTAACACACAAGAGAGAAGTGGTCATCAGTTTTCAATGATGCCGGACAGAGAGTTGATATTCCAGGCATGAATAGTGGTAAATGGTTCCGTTATCAGGACCACATGCAGTATCGTCTGCCTTTTTAAATGCAAATATAAATTCATCGATATTTAAAAGACGATTATACTCTTCTAATATTTTTAGAAGAAAAGGGCAATTTAATTTTTTCCTTATGGTTTATAATATGTTGGAATTCAGAAGTATAATTCTCAGAAGAAGATTTATTGGAAATTGTCTCTAATTGATTTGTTGTATTGGATGGAGAAGTTAATATATTATCTCCATCCTTTAAATGCTGGACTTTTGCTTTATTATTTTTGCCCTTAAGTTTCTGAGCCATGTTACAGACCTTGCGCATGTGTTTTTGACGTAATGCCAGAAACAAAGTTCCAACAAGATCGTCTCTTGGACTTGATTAATTGACGAGCCTTGGCTCTAAATATACAAACCTGGTTTAAGTTATTATCAGTGGGACAATGATTAAATCTGTGAACAGCCTTTTCCGGTCGTTTATGGCATTAGAGTCATTGTTGTACCAGGGTTTACTTTTGGGTTTGGATTTGTCGCGGTCTCGGGATAGTTCTGTCGCAAGCTCGTAAAACAAGCTCATTGAATTTTAATATAGGATCATCTGCTGCATTGAGAGTCCCTGGAGTGATATCGGCCTCACAGAACATCTCCAATGCGATCCAATCTGCTTTATCAAACTTCCACCTAGCTACACGTTCTAAAGAATTAGAGGTGATATGCTCTAGGATAATAGGAAATGGCCACTACCACACAGATCATGCACTCTCCAAGAAAAGTCAGTGAGAAGTGATGGATTTGTGATAGTGAGGTCGATAGCAGAATAAGCGTCATTACCCAAATGTAAACAGGTATTAGAATCATCACTGAAATAACACAGTTCCTCCTTCGATAAGAAGTCTTCTACTATCTTGCCCTTATTACTTATGTTATTACTGCCACATATGGGTTATGGGAATTCAAATCTCCCATTAACGGCTGAGGTAATTGTTCAATTAAAGTAAGTAACTGAGAAACTGACAAAAAAGTGTTCGGAGGTATATACACCGAAGATAATGTGATTGTTTCAGACAATGAAACACGAACGGCCACAGCCTGAAGCTCTGTATCCAGAGAAAAAGGGCTGTGAATAATATTGTTATTGATGAAGATAGAAGAGCGGCCTGCAGGTCGGTCGTCTTTAATACAATGTGTACTATTAAGTAAATAATTTTTAAGAGTTATTTTATCTTTGTCAGATGTCTTCAGGTAAGTTTCCTGAAGACAAAGGGCAATGGGATTTAATCATTAAACTACCTGTGTTATTTCAATAAAATTTACTTTAAGACCTTGAAAATTCCATTGTATAATTTGGTCATTTATAGATATTATGGGGAAAGGCGTATAGGAGATTTCTCTCTTTGCTTGCACCGAGAACGACCCTTCCGTGGAGATCGGCTGTTAGATCTCCCTGGTGCGGTTGATGTATCCATCACATCCGCATTCGATGTCGGAGGACTAACAACCTCCAACGATCCAAGCCTATAAAAAGTTTGGACAGGGTCCCTAGTGACCTTAGGGTGACGCTCTGTGGGACCACCAGGTTTATTATTATCGTTTTGAGAGTTATTTCTGGATGTGGTTTTGGCAGTTTAGTTTTTGGATTGGTTAAGTTCAGGTTTATCGGTTTGTTGTGTATTATTGACTGGTTTTATTTGCTGTTGTGCAGTGGTCTGTGCTGCAATTATTTTTGATCCGATGGGTTTTCTGTAGCCTTATGTTACCAGGGCTAGGATATTGCTTCAAGAGCTGGTGGCCTCAGGCATTGGGACGACAACATTGAAGACACACTTAAAGGAAAGATCAACAAATGGTTCCAAAAACTGAACTATTTGACGAAAATC
Organism: Liolophura sinensis; assembly: GCF_032854445.1. Lineage (NCBI taxonomy): Eukaryota > Metazoa > Mollusca > Polyplacophora > Chitonida > Chitonidae > Liolophura > Liolophura sinensis. The sequence goes on from NC_088306.1 coordinate 27,083,899, forward strand.
AAAGTACCTAGATGTCTTAAGCCCCGTTTACACTACCGCTTTTCAACCGGGCTCGGCCCTGATGGGGCACGGCCCGGCAAAAAATTGGGTAGTCTAAACGGGTTAAGCGTACTCGGCACCCCTCAACGAGAGGTAGGCTCGACCCAGCTGAAGCTCGGCTCGGCTAGCCAAACGTGTAGTGTAAACGCGTCACCGTGCCTGGCCCGCTCAGAGGACTTAACTGCGCATGCTTAAAGGCAACTTCCTCTGACCTTCCACTTCCGGCTTTTCAATTGGCGCACTTTTTTTCGAACAATAAGAATTTAAATATGTCAACAAATCGTGGCGCTACTTGGACAAAAGAGGAGACAGAACAGCTATTAGCTATTTGGGGTGAGGAAAACGTGCAGGCGCAACTTGAGAGCGCTCGTCACAACGAGAACATCATACAGGTGGATGTATATGAGTTTCGAAAAGGCCGTCTGTATCTTTGCCTTACAACTACTGGCAGCGCCATTTTCGCAGCTGAATAAAGTGTTTGTACCTCCAATGTCTGAAGAGTGCCACAAATAAATAGCCCAACTCAACCTGAGTTGTCGTTCCTGTTTGTGATAATGGATTTGGCCCGCCAGCGAGGCGTGTAATGTAAACGGTACTTGTCAAGGGGGCTCGGCCCTGATCAAGCGCGACCCTGCTAAAATGGGCCCGGCCCGGCTGTAGTCTAAACGCGGCTTTAGACCCCAAGGCGGTAAACCAGTGGTATCTATGACTCTACACACTTTTGTAGATGCTTCACAAGATGCATACGCTGCAGTCGTGTACCTTCGGTATATCTACGACAACAATGAAACGGCTGTACGGCTAGTAACGTCAAAAACTCGGGTGGCTCCACTTACAGCAGTTAGCACTCCACGTCTAGAGCTAATGACAGCAGTAACAGGACTTCGAGTGACAATCTCGACCTGTCAGGCATTGGAATTGAACGGAGGTTACTTTTTGGTCGGACACTCTACACGTATTGTGTTGGATAAGAAGTGGTAGTCGTCACGTCAAACCCTTTGTAGCAAACCGAATAGGCGAAATACAAGAAAACTCCAATCCAGATCAGTGGAGATATATACCTACTCTATTAAATCCAGCGGATATGGCGACCACAGGAACATCGGTCCAGAACCTTTCGGGTAGAAACCTGTGGTGGCACGGTCCAGATTTGCTGTCTGAGCAACAATCCGTGTGGTCAGTCAATAAAGTTGAGTCTAGTGAAACCACAAATGAGCTCAAATCGTTGGATCGAACTCACTCAAGTACAGACACCAGTCAAAACAAAACTTGTTATAACAATAATGCAGCAACATGGACGCAATCTGGAGAAATTTGGTTACTGGAACCAAGTCGACATTCAAGTTGGTTGAAACTCACAAGAATCCAGGCATGTGTCTATAGATTCTTGGACAACGGTCGCCAACCGAAGGAAACTAAAAGTAGAGGAGAACTAATTCCAGAAGAAATCAAAGACGCCGAAATCCAGGTTGTTAAAGGTGCTCAACGCAACGCCTTTCCAGAAAAGCTCAAACATTTATCCAGCGGAAAATAGATTCCCAACAGCAGTAAAATAGCAGCACTTTATCCGAAAATCGACAGGGAAGGTACATTGGGATCCGATGGCTGGTTGAAATATGCCGAGTTTCTACCCTATAACCTTCGTATCCCAATAATACTTCCAAGAAAGAGTGAGTGAGTGCTTGGGGTTTAACGTCGTACTCAACAATTTTTCAGTCATATGACGACGAAGGAATCATTAGGGTGCATGTACGTATAATGTGCCTCCTTGTTGCAGGACGGATTTCCACCGCTCTTTTATTTAGTGCTGCTTCACTGAGACGACTTACCGAAGGCAAGTAAGCCGCCCCGCCCGAGCCATTATACTGATACGGGTCAACCAGTCGTTGCACTATCCCCTTCATGCTGAACGCCAAGCGAGGAAGTTACAACTCCCTCTTTTAAAGTCTTAGGTGTGACTCGATCAAGGATTGATCCTGGATCTACCAGGCCCCGAACCAACTGTGCTATCCGGGCCGGTATTCCAAGAAAGAACTGGGTAGCCCAGTTGATTGTCAAGCATTACCATGAAAAAAGATTACACATTAGTGGAACAAACCAGACCTTAGGAGCACCATCGGATCACAACTGGATCGTTTCAGGCCGTGAAGAAATTTGAGAGTGGGAAAGAGTGTGCAGAATGCAAGAAGAGAAGAACGAAAAGCGCAGAACAAGTTATGGCTCCATTGCCCGAACTGAGATTGAAAACACCCTTACGTATCTTTTCAAAGGTGGCCGTAGATTATGGGGGCCCGTTATGACCATACAGGGTAGAGGTGTAAAAGCGGTATTTATGCCTGTTTACATTCTGCTTTAATAGGGCTGTACCCCTAGAGATCGCTTATGCTCTTGACACGAACTCGTGTCTTAATCCCCTTTACGGGGGAAGTCATTTCTAATAACGGGGGCAATTTCGTCAGTGCAAATAAAGAACTTGGGGAACTTCTGAAGCTAGTGGACCACGACAAGATACAACGGTCAACAGCAAATCAAGGAATAAAATGGCACTTCAATCCGCCACTGGCACCGCATATTGGTAGGTTCATGAGGCTGTGATCAAGGCAGCAAAGAGAGCAACATATGCAATATTGGGAAAGACATGTAACAGACGAAGAGTTACAGACGGCGTTCACGGGGGCTGAGAGCCGTATCAATTCAAGAGCTCTAACCTATCAGTCTGCTCACACAGGAGATGATATCCTTTTAACACCCAACCTCTTCATCCATGGTCAAGTCGGAGATCAGATTGCTCCGGAAACAGTTGATTCCACGACATTCAGTCCCCAACGACGATGGCCGAGAGTCCAAGAACTTTTCAAACATTTGTGGCGTCGATGGCTGAAAGAATGGTTGCCAGGACTGACACCCAGAAAGAAATTGTTCCTTACGCACAGAGTTCTTCAAATAGGGGATGTCGTGATTGTGATGTCCGCAGATACTCCAAGAAGTCGTTGGTCGATGGGCAGGATTACGGAAGTATATTCAGGAAGGGATGGACAGGTTAGGGTGGCTAAAGTGTAAACTGCTAAGAATGCGCTAATCAGGCCTACTTGCAAACTCTGTCATTTAGGACGTGTTGAATAGGATTATAACAGACACCAGACTGTTTGCTTAATACTGTGAAATTCATGGTTATCACTGTATATATGACAATCATAGAACTGTGATTTGTTTGACAATTTAATTAAATGCACGTGGGGCCTCCGTGACCCAGGAGTATCACACCAAAACGGTCACTGTAAGTTCAAGTCCATCTCATGCTTGCTTCCTCTCCGGTCGTACGTGGGAAGGTCTGCCCGAAACCTGCGGATGGTCGTGGGTTTCCCCTGTGCTCTGCCTGGTTTCCACCCATACTAATGCTGACCGCCGTCGTATAAGTGAAATACTCTTGAGTACGGCGTAAAACACCAATCAAATGAATAATTAAATTAATTAAATGCACGTTATATTGTCATGTTTAAACTGTTGTATAGTTAACATCGATACGCTTACGCTTTAGCGTATCGAGGAAGGGGATTATAGTGAGGAGAGTTTATTTTGTTGTCTCTGATGGTGTAGATAGTCATGAAGGTCACAGTATTGGATAATGATTCAGCACATATTACCCCCTCCAGTTTCTAGTGGACTCGTCTACATACGGAAAAGGTAGAGATTTTTATTGAAGTAGTCAGTCATCGTGATCAGGTCACGGGTTAACATGTTGTCAATTGGAGAGAAGTAGAAATGTGAAAATATGATAAATACGTTAATAAACGTGAAGTAGATGTCTGTCTCTTGGACCATGTATCAGTGACGGCCCGGTCGTATGTGGGAAGGTTTGTCGGCAAACCTGCGGATGATCGTGAGTTTCGTCCGGGCTCTGTCCGATTTCCTCCCACTATAGTGCTGGTTGCCGTCTTATAAGTGAAAAACTCTTCAGTATGGTGTGTAACTGTGTTCGAACGTATATTTCAGGGAACAAACACCGTGAATGTAGAGGGGACGCTTTATTCCCAGCAGGTTCCGAAGGATACAAGGCCAGCATAAAACCCCCCGCCAATGGACAAATGGTCACACGCAACCGGTGAAACATGGCGTGTTTTCAGTTTACCCCAGTTAAGGTTTCATTCCAGCTGCTCACGAAAATGCTTAAAAAGTAGCAAATCACACGCCCCTTAGCACCATGGCTTTAGCAGAACTAGGTAAAAATTCATGTTAATTGCAATATTTCAGGCGTCCTTGGTTTAGAAAATTTCTTAAAATACAACACCATTGATACACTACATTGTCACTCAAGGGTGGTATTATAACGAAATTAAAGTACCGTAGCACATTAATTATTATTGGAAATGTGCATTTGAGGGAATCGTTAGATACTAAAAGTAAGCTAGGGCTCTAGCTGTTATTTTTAATGAAGTGTCCACGTGTATTATATTAAAGCGAAGCTGGACGTTATGGTAAGAACGTGCAGCTTAGCCTTGGGCTCGTGAATACTGAAATTCATTTTGCTGTATATTGGCTTGTACACCTGGTGAAATCGCATTCTCAACTTCACCGTCTACCCAAGTGAAATTTCTTGAGGAGAGCTCATTTCTCTGGAATTTTCGTGAATCATGTGATAATGTACAAGGATTGGGTTTCTCCAAGCTCTGCTCAGTTTGCGTATCAGTCGATCAGATATGTAAGTATTCTGAACTTCTGACGAGCTTTTTTTCTAAATTTATAGCACAAACTGGCGTATAAGGTCTTTTGACATCTTATTAATTTTCATCTTGTATATTTAACATACTGTGGTTAAGATCAACCACATAACGCTTTTGTTTTGTTGTTTATTTTCAGAGTTGAGCTGCTGTTGCGCTGTTTCCATAGCCTGCATTGTAAATATGAAATGACAAATATAATATGATTACTCTGTCTAAAGGTTGAAATCCTGCTTTTGAATTTTTGGGCTTTCAGACATCAAAAAATAAAGTAAAAAAATCCGAAAATGACCCTTTTCATAAATCTGTTGGATCAGTTCGATGTAATTAACTGATGAGCGCAGCAGACATTCATATGACAAATGACTGGTTAAGTTTACTGTTCCTTGAAACGGCTTCTCACCGAATTCTATTAGATCTCACAACTCCAAAAGGCATTGTAACTCAGAGCAAACACCAGCAAAGTTGATTATCTCACGTTGCTGATGTTCTATTGCATGTTTTTTTCCGAACTGCGGCGCCATGAACATCGTCCAGACTACTGATTATGCAAATAAATCTCTGTATTTTCTTAAAGATATCAAATTCAATTTCCTTTTCCCTTTTTCTTCTTTGGTTTTCTGTAAGAACCGCCGGAAGCTTTGCATACGCAGACCGTGTGGAGAAATGGCGTTTTGGACAGTTTCTTAAACGCTATTCCTCTGACAATTACAGGCAAAGATTGGCCAACGGTAATAATGAACCTCAGGTGATATGTATTTTCCCACGACTCCCAATGGAGAACCTCTTCTGTCGAGTGTTTTGTTCATTTCTACCGTAGTTATGACATTTCGTGGGCAAATATGTAGCGTGTTACTCATCGATTGCAGGATAACGTAAGACAAAGTAGTGCCCATAAACATGCGCTGGAAATGGTACCCCATGGCTTGACATAAGGGAGTTTGAAACCCTTAACATGTAAAGTGTAACGATTTAAATATTAGTCTGACGATGGGACTCGCAACATCCTTAACATAAGAAAACTTTTTCCTCAAAAAATCAGTTCTTATGTAAAATCTGCAGATATCTGTGAGCCTTTTTCTGCACCAATGTTGTGCTGAAGAGTCATGTTACAAATACAAATGTTCCAGGTATTACACAATACATTTTTTTAATTGGTGTTCATTTTTATGTTATGAGTGGAGAGTACCGGAAATAACCAACGATCTTTGGCAAGTAACGCAAAAACTTCCTTACATATAGTAGATCTGTGGTATACCTCTCCGTGGCCTGCCATTTCATTGTTGCTGTGCAACAGGGCAGCATTAAGGCGACATTCATGATACTAACAGCGATGATCTGTTGGAACTAGCCGATGTTACCGTAATATCAGGGAAAATGGAAAACAGTAAAGGGAATTATGGATATTTCACAGTGAAAGAACAAAATCAATAAAAATAATACATGTATATTTAAGCTATTAAAATTTAGTGATATAATATTCTTAGTCTGCACATGTAGAAAAAATAAATATCACACCAAACTCCCACAATTCTGGCCTCACAGAAGATCTTTTCATGGAAAATGGGATCCGAAAATCAAAGCATAGTGCAGTCAATACATACATGAGCACATGTGCATAATTCAATGTATGCATACACAGAATAAAAAGAAAACATGTTTTCCTGGTATATACATACAAAAATATGAATATAAGATATTAACTGTATGTGTTCAGTGAAGAAAATGTGCTGCTATATAAATATAGGAGCCCATTAATTTTAACATTTACAAGTATTTAAATTTATTTTCAAGTATTACGTCATTATCGTAATAACTTGTAATAATACCATAAACATCCGAACTAGATAATATGTAGGCCATATATTATGTTGAACAAGTTATGATATGAAGTAAAATAACCAACTATATCATGCAAATTCAAACAGCAAAGGGTAGTGATATGGAGTAGAAATAGTCATCGCTTGATTCCGACAACAGTTATGAATGGCAAACTGGGCCCCATGGGAAGAACATTGGGTCCAAACAGCAAGCCGTAGCGAATGACTCGCTCGACATACATGGGACCCCGTGGTATACACTGGCGAAACGAAACCACAATAACTACAACGTAATATGAAATGGAACCCCAACGTTTAACCCCACGAAGAGCTGGCTCCCTATGGGTTTACACAAGTAGACATCAAGCATGCCAAGTAAACTATCCGATAGCGAACTTGGGGCTGACTCCGTAACCCCTGGGTGTACACAGGGGACGTATACGGAGGCGAATATCACAGATCTACTTTATGTAGGGGGCACAAAGTAAGTCCTAAGTAACGCGCATCCCTCGGGAAAACACGAGTGGATGACTGGCGCTCTCAGTGGTAACACTGTTACACATCATATAATAATCCGAGACCATAGAAAGACAGTGTTTTCCAGTGTCTCAGCAAGATCACTGCCAACATACTTGGTGAAGAGCAATGCCCGTCATTCTCCTTGTGCAAAAGTCGCTGTTCTATTGTGTTAAGTGTTTGAAGAACTTGATAACACACTTTCGGTTTTCTTCCCTTTACGTGGATGGTTTGAGGTGTGAACACATGTAGGGCCGTTTCTTCTGTGTGAGTACTTCCTGCTGTTCAGGCAGGCTGATGTGCGATAGGCCTCCTTCTATCATATCCACTGATTCTGCTTCCGTAAAACAAATTACCAAAAAACCCTAAAAAATGTATATAAAGTACAAAAATATGATGGAATCATTTAAAGAGAAAAGAGGTCAACAGTTTTCTGTGATGTAGAAAAGGTGCAAGGTATGTTCTAGGCGACTGAGTGAAATCAGTATTTAAACGGTATACCATGCTAAAATATCAGTTCTCGATAACAAAAGATCTATGTAAGTTGTGCTTTGCAACTGTTCCTATAACCAACGTGGCGATCTAATTCAACACGTTGAAAATACAGCCCTTAGTCCCGACGTTTGATGGAATAACCTTGACACACTAGTTTTTGGAGTAATATTTTGTGACGTTGATTGAATGAATGTATGATTATGGCTGAGCACCACGTCGGAGGTTTTCCAGCCATATCGTGACGATAACCTTGATTAAAATCGCCACGCAACACACAGGATATACTAAATGCTACTAAGCGAGATATTTACACGCCATATTCAGAACCCTTCGGTTTATTGCTGTCCAAGCAAGGATAATTTATGATGAAAAAATTGAAAAATGCTTTTAATTTAATGTGGATGTTCCTAGGAAAACCAATTAAAAGTTTCCGTTCTAAACAATGGCAGTTGTCATGTTTACTATCAGTTTTCCATTAACCAAAGCTGAATGAAAGAGGGTTAAAAAAGGTTTCTTGGAAAAAGACGCCAATTCCCCCACTGTCTTGGTGCATTGGATGGCAAGAATATTGCCGCCGTACATCAGCAAATTTTAGATCCCTACTTTTCAACAGTAGATGTTTTTAGTATTGTATTTCTTGTTCATATTGATTTTAATTACAACTCCATTCGTGTAAATATGGGGGCTAATGGCAGATCAACAGATACAGACGCCTTTACCATCTCTGTATTCAGCTTTGGAAGGGAATACAATTAGTATCCCACCACTTCCTCTCTACCTAGGCGACAGGAGACTTTACCTAAGGAATACAAGTAGTATCCCACCCCCTTCGTCTCTGCCTAGGCGACAAGAGACTTTACTTACGGATTACAATTAGTATCTCACCCCTTCGTCTCTGCCTAGGCGACAGGAGACTTTACCTAAGGAATACAATTAGTATCCCACCCCCTTCGTCTCTGCTTCAGGAGACTTTACCTAAGGTGAGTGTCGGAGATGAAGCATTTCCATTCACGACATATTTGTTGAAATCCCACTCTCGTGGAGTCTCTGAAAATGCGTCTGGAATTTTAGTTAAACACTTTGGTGTCAACGTACGGGTATGTCTAGGTTGCACAATGCTAGTGATGAATAAAAGGACAAAAATACACTTTGTACATAATGACTTATTCACGAGTTTTACGAAGAGATCTCGATAATCATCATGTGTAGAGGCAAACTACAAAGTGGCAGTAATGTGACATGGTTTATATACTGCTTGGAAATGACAAAAAACACATAAAAGCCTGCAACTGTGCTATAGCCACCTGAGTGAAACAATAACACAGGGCTTACAATCCAGAGTACAAAAGTAAAAAGTAAAACAAGGGTATATACAGAAGAAGAAAACAATTCACGTTGGTCAGCTTCATATACATTGGATTGAAACAAAAATCTAGAAGCTTGAAGCCACATGAGGTGCATACAGTTATTTCTAAGCATTGAATAAAAATAATGTTGCTGAGGAAATCATGTTGTCCAGTGAAGGCTTGTGCTTGGCTATATACATTGACTCTTTTACTCTCAGTTTGAAATCGGTCGAATTGTTTTAAAGGAATAGTTTATATGGACTATGCCTGGTTTTGCGGCAGTGATCACCTACAGCAGAGAATTTATATTTAGAGCTGCTGACATTGTGTTCAAGTAACCTGTCAGCCAGGTGTCTGTATGTTTTACCGATATAGCTTTCAGAACATTCCCCACAGTTGATTTTGTCAACAACTTCGCAGTCCAGAGTACCTAAAACACTTTTGGTACAGGGAATGAGCTTGTGAAGAGTTTTCAGGTCACCACGAATCTGGTTTGTGATTGGTCCGAGATATGGTAATTTAAGATAGATAAGTTTCTTTTCAGGGCCAAATTGTTTTAATTTCTCTACCTTAAGTTTCAGTTATTGTTTAGAAATTGTTTTTTGGTTTGCTCAGTTATATGCTGTTGAATTCATTGTGTTGTAAAGTTTTTTGTAAAATGCAATTGTGAGTGAAAAATTATATATGAGCTGCATAGCTGCCAGAATCTGTGAAGATCCTGATGAGATTTTTGGGGATTATGGGTATGAAACTACTCCACCTAGTACAACGTCCAGTGTTAGTGGGTTTCCTGTATATGTTGTTGTAGGCTGAGTTTCTCTTTGTGATGTGAATGTCGAGGAAAAAAGATCCTGGTTAGTTTCAGGTTCTGATGTAAATTTTATCTCTAGGTGACATGAGTTAAAGTATGCACGAAATTTGTTGACATCAGCTTTTCTATTGAAAGCCAAGAAAGTGTCATCAAAATATCCTTTGTATTCAGTAGGGGCAAAAGTAAGGTCCTGTTTGTGCACAAATTGAAAAATCAGTCATAACAGGGGCAAGAGGTGACCCCACTGCGACCCCATCAAATTGTACATGGTAACAATCATTGATATTAAAAATTACATTACTCGTACATAATTGTAGGGCTCTTTTGAGCTGTCTTCTGTTTGTTACGACCCAAACTGCCTCTATAATAAAGAGATGGCTTCTTCGAAATACACGACAGTTTAGCCGCACAAAAAAAGTAACCAAAACCAGCAGATTTTATTTTACAACAATTTATTAGGTTTAACAAGAACAGATAACAAGACATTTACAAATACTACAGTACTTAAGTTTAACAAAAAAGGATAGCAGTATCTATACAAATACTAAAGTACTTACATGTACAACGGTGTCAAGTTCAAACGGACGCATATATTCCACAATGCTGAAAACCATACAGGCATAAATGCACAAATAAGAGGGAAAATCCACAGTATAACTGAGTGTATGACGAAATACACACAAAATTCCACAGACAGGGTCCCTGTACTAATAAGCACTGTGTACACAAGAGCACAAATTAAATATACAAGTTCAAACTGAACAAGTGCTCGGTGGAGATAGGATATAACAAAGCCAGAGGCTATAAAGACACCAAAATTCAGCACAAAAGGCCTACTAAAGTAATACACAGCGAAAGCATCCAAAACTCTCAATAATTCTCCTTTCTCCTTTGACCTGCTTTCATATGTCTTATATAGACTGGTGGAATTGTCTAGAATAAGAAAATTCCTGAACACTTGATGTAAACAGGCACCAAACTGAGGGTATTCTGGAACATTCTAAGGTAGAGGCAGAAAGCAGGCCCTGAACTCAGCATATGTAAACAGTGACAAGCTAAATTTAGAAGCTGACGGCAGTTGTTAACATAACACACCCACCTTTCAAGAAAAAAAGTTTTCCTAACTTTTTTTTCTACTTACAATATATGTTAAACAAGAATATATACAACATTGTAAAACCACATGCAATTCATGAATTCCAGCGTGACGGAATCACATTTGCAAAGGTGTCGCGGTTCTTTGATATGCGCTACAACGTTACCGCACACTGATCAGAACAGAAACTTACTGTTTTTAACAACGACAGTGAAATTCCCAACATTTTATTGAGAAACCAGTGTCATATACCGGATTTTTTTTATAGGCCGGAGTTCTGAAATCTCCGTGACGGAATCACATGACTTGGAAGTGCATTCTGTACCACTAGTACATTTCACCCAAAATGTGCGAGCTGTGACCAGGAATCATGCAAACAAAGTATTATTTGCAGGCGCCAATGAACTGCCGAGGTATTAGAAGCTTTTTTGTATAGAAAACAGACCAAACAAGAAAAAAAAACTGAGTATACCGCTGTGACGGAATCACAAAATTATCGTGACGGAATCACGAGTACGATTTTATCATAACTATGGGAATAAAATTAGTTTGGACAATATCGCGATTAGCTAAGTAACACAAATTGTGGTCGAAGAGAAGCAAATGACGATTTCCCCACTTCACATTCAGGATGGTCGGCTTTGAATAGTTGGAATGCTTCTGAGATCGTCATACTCATATGTCGCTTTTGCTGCTTCACTTTGAATCCGTTGTCGTCTCTGACAATGATGACGTCAGCTTTACCTGGGGTCATTCTCGAAATGGAATCGCTTTGATAATATTCTGATACAGTAGCTTTAGTTCTGACATCTATTCCCGTGCTTCGAGGTGTTGTAAACTTCACTGATAAATACCGTGAAGCCAGGCCTTTAATCACTGCCAGTCGTTTATGTGGACTGATGGGGAGTGACCTTTCGACTTTACGTTTTGCCTTGCCAAACGTTTGGGGACAGCTGTAAGGTGTGCCTGAACCTGACGGTGTCTCTGTACTAGTCACAGTGGTGTCCATATTCCTTTCCCTCCATGCTCGGGTATTCAGCATTGTTTTATTTCGCAGAGTTTCCAACTCAGCAGTTGTCATCCGTGCCCTCCGCGCCTGCTTCCGTAGCCTGTCATTCTCTTGGTACAATTCCAATGCTTCAGCATCACTTTTCAATCGGTTCCTTCTATCCCTCTGTCGTTCTGCGGCTGATTTAGGCATGCTGCAATATAACAAGATTGAGCTTTGAACAGATACATAATTGTTGTTATAGTTTGTTTGTATTAATCAAACAGGCCTATTTTTTAACCTCAGATTTGTTCAATGTGTACTTTTGTCATCATATATGCTAAACGGAGCTTTTTAAAATTGCACAACAATACCGTATTTATATTCTAATTAAGTCCTTCGCATTGTAAAGCGAAAGTGACGGAATCACATATTGGTAGTGATTCCGTCACACGGTTTTCGTGATTCCGTCACGGTTATGTGGGATTTGTATTTGTCGTTAAACTCTCGATTTTTCATGTAAAAGACCCTTAACACCGACTTGCCTTTGTATTTTAATCCTCCCTTTAGTAAGACTACTGCATGAACTGCAATATTTAAAAAGTAGCACTTTTCGTGACGGAATCACCAAAATCGTACGAATAAACAAGGATATTCACGTAAACTTTTGGCTAACTAAGTTGCTTTTTGAACGAATGTTTGACAAAATAACTGGCTGTGTTTTATAAAGTGTGAATTTATCTACAAAATGAGCCATAAATTAGGGCTGAAAACTCTTACCTTGCTGAACATGGGTCCAGATTAGCGACTGTAAAATCTCACCATGCGTACGCCGGCCTCGTGACAAAGGCCTACAATTTCCGGTTGAAGTTTTCAGCACGCGAAAGACAAATACCTCATGCATATTCAAAAGCTACAGTCAATTTCAGGGCTTTAGGTAGTGCTCTGTTTGGATTTACTACAAGAGTTCCAAAAATGTTATTTTGAAATTTGGCTTCAGTGGCTCATTTTACGTGGAATTCATGAATTAAACATTTTATACACAACTTATACACGAGACAAGCAATCTGCAATAACATGATCCTTTCCTTTAACATGTTTGATTTCATGATTGTATTCCTGCAACAATAAACTCCACCGTAACAATCTCTGATTCTTTCCCTTAACTTCCTGTAGAAACACAAGTGGATTGTGATCAGTATTTACAATCACAGGTTGTCTCGAAGCTGTTACATAAACTTCAAAATGTTGCAGAGCTAAACTAACAGACAAACATTCTTTTTCAACAGTTGTATAACTTTTCTGAAACTTGTTTACGGGGAAAGAAACAAACTTGATGATCAACACCAAGATTGTCCTCCTGAAGCAAAGCACCTACAGCAACATCGTGAAAAACGATATCAGTTCTTGAAGGTACATCCGGAAACAAATGTGAAAACTCATAAACAAGTTCAGACAGTTGCTGTTGCTGAATGGGTTCCAGATGTTGCAGTTTAGAATCAAGTTGTTTTAAGACATCTGAATTCTGAACTTTTAAAGAATTGAGCTTAGAGTCAACCAACTGTTCGCCAATATCATTTGCATTCCAGCAACTCTGGTCAATGTCAGCAGCAACAGCATTAACAGAATGTAGGGTTTCAACATGTTAATGTGACAAAACTGACTTGATTTGCGTCGATCAGGTGTTCTAACAACATAGTTAAGCTCACTCAGCTTTTTGTCAACAACATATGGACCAAAATATCTGACATCAAAGCATTTACTAGGTACAGGTAAAAATACCCAAACTCTCTGACCAGGTTGAAATGACCGAACAACAGATTTCTCATCATATCTACGTTTCATATTCTTCTGAGTACATTCAAGATTGGCTTTAGCTATATCACATGCTCTGACAAGCTTAGCACGAAAATCAGATACATAATCCAAAAGATTTACATTACTTGTGTCATCATTGAGAAACTGTTCCTTGTAAATTAACAATGGTCCTCTAACAGTATGTCCAAATACTAAATCAAATGGACTGAAACCCAATGATTCTTGTACTGACTCGAGAACAGCAAACATAAGAAATGGAATACCTTCATCCCAGTCTTTCTCTGTATCATAACAATAAGTCTTAATCATGGTCTTTAATGTTTGGTGAAATCTTTCAATTGTACCTTGACTTTCTGGGTGGTAGGCAGAAGACTTGTATTGTTTAATGCCTAACTGGTACATAACTTGCTGAAAGATACCAGACATAAAGTTTGAGCCTTGATCAGACTGTATGGATTTGGGTAAACCAAACAGAGTAAAAAACTTTGTTAAAGCTTTGACAACAGATTTGGTGTTTATATTCCTTAAAGGAACAGCCTCGGGAAATCTGGTTGCTGTACACATAATAGTTAACACATACTGATTCCCAAACTTCGTCTTAGGTAGAGGGCCTACACAATCAATCAATATTCTGGATAATAGCTCTTGAAAAGCTGGTACAGGCTCTAATGGTACCTTAGGAATAGTCTGATTAGGCTTACTCACTACCTGGCCTGTATGGCATGATTTACAAAACTGGGTTACATCTCCCTTTAATTCTGGCCAAAAGAAGTGGTTTAGTATTCTGTAGTAGGTCTTGTTAACACCCAAGTGACCAGCTAATGGCATTTCATGTGCCATACGTAAAATTTCAGTTCGGTATGCCTTAGGTACAACAATCTGATGTTTAACAGCCCAGTCATCATCAACAGATACATCCTGTGGTCTCCATTTACGCATAAGTATATCAGACTTGACATAATAACACACGGGTTCAGATGAAATAACACAATCATCGAGAGCTCTGTCAAACAAACATGAAATTTCTGGGTCTTTATGCTGGTCAGTTACAAACTGATGTTTAGAAACACGTCATATGTCATTAAGTGTACAATGGTTTGATTCCTCATTATCAATGCAGTCGCCTTGAGTAAACATTTGTGTAAGAAATGTATCTTGTAAGTCCGTTACTGTGTTTTTGCCGTTATCAGAAAGTTTGTTTGACATAGACCTCGTTACAGCACAAGAGGGATACAAATCTGGAATTTCTTTCTCAAAAGAATCAACAGTTTGATTTAAACAAGGTTTATCAGTCACAAGAGGACTAACCATTACTTTGTCACCAGCAAGATCATTACCAAGTAGTAGGTGAATTCCTTTAAAAGGCAAAGTAGGCCTAATGCCGACAGTAACAGAACCCGAAATAATATCTGATGACAAGTAAACTTTGTGAAGAGGCACAGATTCAAATTCAGCAGAGCTTACACCTCTAATTAATACATTTGATCCAGAATATGATTCATCAGAAAATGGCAAAACATCTTGTAACAATAAAGACTGAGAATCTCCCGTATCTCCTAATACCCTGGTCTTTGTATCACAAGACATGTCACTTTTAAGTGAGACTTTACCGTCACAAATACCTTCATAACGTTATCCTGTGAATTCTGTATACAATCTACTGGTGGAGTCTTAACATAATCAAATGCATCAACACTGTTCACTATATCAGACTTTTTCGCAATAACACACAAACCAGTAGGCTTGAAGCCACCCCCTGTTCTTGCCTTCTCTTTAAAGCATAACAATTTGACATGACATGGCCTGGCTTCCTATAATAATTACATGTAACCTTGCTAAACTGTTTCGGTGGGCCTGAATTTGAGTTAAATGAACTGCTGGAAAAGGGTTGAGGCTTTCTAATTGTAGACGGCTTTTTCTGAAATGAGACGTTATGTGTAACCGTGTAATTATCGGCCATAGTGGCTGCTGCTTCTAATGTATCAGCCTCTTTGTCCTCAGTGAAAGTTCTGACATCATCATTAATACACCTTTTAAAGTCTTCAATCAGAATGGTCTGTTTTAACTTTTCATAATCTTTATCTACACTTTTAGCAGAACACCACTGCTCAAACAATTGTTCCTTTTGCCTAGCAAATTCAATGTAAGTCTGACCTCTTTTCTCAAAATTTCTAAATTTCTGCCGATAAGCCTGTGGCACAAGCTCATACCTTTTTAAGATAGCATCTTTCACAAAATCATAATCTGCAGCCTGTTCTGTTGATAACTCTGTGTATATATCCATAGCTTTGCCAGTTAACACACTCTGTAAAAGGGTAGTCCAAAACTTTTTGGGCCACTCTAAATTTTGAGCAATCTTCTCAAACTGTAGAAAATATTTATCTAAATCAGTCTCACGAAATTGTGGTACCAATCTTATGTTTCTAGCGACGTCAAATTTTGGAGGCATATCAGAAAAACTTAAGCCAGACCTATCTTCTTCTAGTTTCTTCCCTTCTCTAAACAGCCTTTCATTTTCCCTTTCTTGAAACAATCTTTCATTTCCCTTAAACAATCTTTATTTTTCATTTCCTTTTTCTTTAAACAATCTTTCATCTTCCTTTTCTTTAAACAATCTTTCATTTTCCTTTTCCTTCAGTTCTAACTCCTTCAGTCTCTACGCATCTGATGCACTTTCATCAAACTCCTGTAATTCTACCAAACATTTAGCAATACTAAACTGCATATCTTTCTTGCATAAGGATCTCTTGACATGAAGATTCAGGTACTTGCTTAAAGCATACAAATCATTCTTATTTAACACATCAAAAATGTCCTCATCTGGCGCTTCCATAAACTCGTCGGGCTTAAAATCCGACATGATGAATAAAACCTGCGGGCAAAATTTACTACAATGTCAAAGACTAGAAAAATGACAACTTACACAAAATCCTTTCAATTCAAATTCAAATTCACTTCCCGGACAAGCCCCCAATTTGTTACGACCCAAACTGTCTGTATAATAAAGAGATGGCTTGTCAAAATGCCGACAGTTTAGCCGCACAAAAAAGTAACCAAAACCAGCAGATTTTATTTTACAACAATTTATTAGGTTTAACAAGAACAAGGTGGGGGGGGAGGGGGGGGGGGAGGGGAGTGTGCAACCATAGTACAGCTAGTGCAGCCAATGCAAGGCTGGTCAGAAACGAATTCTTTATATCTAACAGACAAGTTGATTTGCAGTAGGGAGTGTTGTATCACCAAACTTATGGTGTCACATTTTCTTAATTAAAGTGATATTCCGCCTGTATATCCATCGTGTTGAATTACGTCGGCATGTTAAATATATGATATGTTGCAATCAAAATTCAACTGAGATGCAGATATTAATATCGACAACTAATATTCTAGCATGGTACATGATTTGAATACTGAATTCAGCCATTCGCCTAAGGCGTAACTTCCGTCTTTCCAACATCATTGAAACCTGTTGACTGCTTCTATTTGCACAGTTTCATCCAATTTTATAGACTTTCTTAGGCCATTGTGTTAAAGATTGTTTGGGAATTGGTCTTGCTTTTACTGACGTGGAACGTCCATATTGGTTGACGGCTGGTGTTCGATTGTCCGTTTCGATGCATAGATTCTTGCGACCCATATTACCCAATAACCTTCTTAGTATCAGCTCAGGACATCTCCACGGTTTCCCGCCGCTATTTAGGAGTCGCCATTTTTGTACATCGCTGCAAATACCACGTGACTTCAAAGCACACTCTGATTGGTCACGACATCCAGCAAATCGCAAAGAAATACAGCATACTCTATTTCACACAACTTATATCTGACAAATTGTATGCCTCACAAGTTGGTCCAATCCGTATGTTCACAAGTAAACATTTTCTCGTATAAGTTTATACGATAAAGCTCGTAGCGTGAATTCGCCGTAAGATCGATGCCATTTTTGTACATCGCTGCAAACACCACGTGACTTCAAAGCACACTCTGAT
Source organism: Liolophura sinensis (assembly GCF_032854445.1). NCBI lineage: Eukaryota > Metazoa > Mollusca > Polyplacophora > Chitonida > Chitonidae > Liolophura > Liolophura sinensis. The sequence continues at coordinate 27,101,532 of NC_088306.1, forward strand.
TGGTCACGACATCCAGCAAATCGCAAAGAAATACAGCATACTCTATTTCACACAACTTATATCTGACAAATTGTATGCCTCACAAGTTGGTCCAATCCGTATGTTCACAAGTAAACATTTTCTCGTATAAGTTTATACGATAAAGCTCGTAGCGTGAATTCGCCGTAAGATCGATGCCATTTTTGTACATCGCTGCAAACACCACGTGACTTCAAAGCACACTCTGATTGGTCACGACATCCAGCAAATCGCAAAGAAATACAGCATACTCTATTTCACACAACTTATATCTGACAAATTGTATGCCTCACAAGTCGGTCCAATCCGTATGTTCACAAGTAAACATTTTCTCGTATAAGTTTATACGATAAAGCTCGTAGCGTGAATTCGCCGTAAGATCGATGCCGTGGAAATGTCAGTCACATAACAACATCAGATGAAACCAGGCAACGAGATTATCCCAAATAGTCTTTCTTCCCACCCCCAACCTTTTCTTTGCAAAAGTATTGAAAATCAAGACACATCTATGTATGTTGTTGAAGAAATGTAATTGGATTTTTCTATTATTCTCTTCTTTTCCGCACGGAGGGTTTCGTTGTTGAAGAATGGAGATGCAAAATAATCTTACCTTATTAATGCAATGTTGCATTTCACTGGATGTCTTTAAAACATGAAGGGCGTTTTGCATGCTACTGGATGTAGCTATGTGAACGCAAAAAAGATCCATCAAATCTAAACGTGAAGTCTCCCCAGGCAGCACCGATTGGAATTTGATAAAATGTACAAGTTGAAAAACGAGGTGTGTCAAAAAACGAAACACGTTGAGAAGGGTCGACTTCTTATCGGCATGTTTGTCATTCCGCACAGTCTCGATTAATATAGCCTGTAGCTATTGATAATTGTAAAGTCCACACAACTTTTAAAGTATCGTTATTAAATAAACGTTTGGCGCCGTCATTAAGACGTCACCAGATTACATTTGTGGCCCCAGAATCTGTAGAAAAGTAACAATGCAAGTGTTATATGAGCTGTATGTTTAGATTTTGATCCCTTTTTCCCGCTTTACAGAATTCGCATGTTTTGTAGGCAATAAAGAGGCGTGTATATTTCGGACAAATACATGTTTATTAATGTGTCGTCATTTATATATTATAATCCCATCGTCTTTAGGATTTATGTTATCTTAATCAAGAGCTTTTAAAAAAAAGCCAGGTAATTTTTTACGCCGTAATGGGTGCCATTCACATCTGCTGTTGACAGTATGTTAGCTGCCAAATGGTCACACGTAACCTGTGTTAACACAAATGCCACTTCCATATCTCCAGCATCGTTCTGGTATTGAGCATATTGCCAAGTTTTTCAAATAGACCCATCAGACATGACCGCTTTTCATTTGTGCTAATTGTTTTAACTAGATATGGTTAGTTTCCAATTATCTCTTCTGTAAAATCACCATTAACGCTAACCTAACCGTCACACCACAGTCTGTGCGCTCATTCGTAAATCTCCTGGTAATACAGACGAACTGGTTGGCGTCGGCAGAGGAGAAAGTATCGTGAATGCTGTATTAACTAAAGACTGCCAGTCCCGAATCACTTCATCCCATTAGATGAGCCCATGTAACTCTAAGCAAACACCGTGCAACCGGATTATCCTAGATTATCCTTATTTCAACCCACGTCCCCTTTTTTCTGTGGAATAGGGGCGTCACGGAACTGAGTAAATACTACCGAAAATCAAGACACATCCGTGTGTGTTCCTGAATGAATGTAATTGGATTTTTCTTTTATCATCTTCGTTTCCACACGGAGGGTTTCAGCCTTGAAGAGTGAAGATGCAGGGTATTCTAACGTTATTAATGAATTCTTGAATATCGCTGGAGGCCTTGAAAAGGTGAAGTGAATTTTGGATAATACATGTAAACATAGCTCTATGAAAGCGTAAAAAGAATGCCCCCTGGCAGAACTAATCCGAATTTGATGAAAACACAGCAACTTTGAAAAACTATGCGTGTTAAAGTAAGGAAACAGATTAAAAATGTAAACATCTTCTGGACATATGTGTTATTCCCCACATTCATCGTACATATAGCTTGTGGTTTTTGACAACAGTAAAATCCACGCAATCTTTACTGTACGGAAGAAACGTTTGGTACTTTCATTAATATGTCACTAGCTCGAATCTGAGACTTCTTGTCCCAGGTTTGCTGCATTTCGAAAAGAAAGGTAACTAAGCAGAAAACATAAGTGTCTGATAAAGTAATTTGGAAGACAACACATATTCCCGCGAGCAATCGGAATGACAGAATTAAGGGGATGTCAAGAGGATAACAAAATACGATTAAGTCTGATCAAGTAATTTGGAAGATACATATTCCAGTGAGCAATCGCTGATATAAATATTGTATTTCACATCAATAAATTACGTCAGGACTTCTAATCAAAGACGATAATTTATATTCGTCAGCGATACAGTCTTACCAATTCGTTACACATTTCTAATATGTCCGGCATTACTTTGCCATGAGATACGTAGTTTACTGAGGAAGCCAGTCGGTACCATATCGATGATCTGTTGCCATGCTGAAATTAACGCTGTATACGGTCCGTTGATTTTGGCAAACTTTATTTTCGTTTCGATCAGACTTTAATGGTGGTAGCATTGTATCGGTGTTATTATTTACAAGTGATCGACTTCACCGTATGGATTACTAGTCAGAAGTTTGACGTTATTATCTATCGGTTTTAAATGCACCTGATCATATCATTGCGATGGCGTTGATTCACTGATCATTCACGCCGAACACTTCATTCCAAACAATTTTCTTTTTTCCGTTTATGTCACCGAAATCATTTCACGTATGCGACGTCAGCAGTTTGTTTTTCTGTGTTACTTAATTTACACCTCAACTGTCAAATGTTGGTAGATAAACGAGTAACAAATAGCATCGGTGAAACTGTAAATTCAATCTGTGACAACTTAATCAACACGGTACAGATAGCACCCTGCCAACGCCATGAAATTAGATTCTCTGAGATTCTTGGCTTCTCTTGTCCACTTTTTACCCTGGAAGATGCATCTTGGGACTCAAACAACACTGGAGCCCAGATCTGGTCTACAATCTGACAGCATCCACGGGAAGTCATAATATGATCAATCTGAATCCAGTTTGTCTGAACATGCCAAGGCAGAAAATCCAGAGCTAACTCTGCTAAGAGAACTGATTTTGCTTGTTTCCACACAGAATTGTTGTTTGCATTTGTAGATCCCTGTTTTAATCAATCACAGCTCATTCATAAGTATTTGCTAATGATATTTTATTATTATCTGTTTCAGATGTAATCTAGGCGTCGTCAGCCAATACGGAGGTCTATAACCAGGTCAGTAACCATCAGGTATATTCCCAAAACGACGTTTAACAGAAATCACGAAAGAACTAAGAAAGTATACAGATTACGAAAATAGGACGGAATCTTGCTAAGAGAAGCAGTCACCAGTTTTCAGTGGGGTCGGTAAAACGCAAGGTATGTTCTAGGCCACTGAATGAAATCAGTATTAAAATGGTGTACCGTGCTGGAATGTCAGTTGTCGATAAAATGAGTCTCAGTTGCGCATTGATTGCAACTGTTAATATATCCAATGTGGCGATCTACATATTATTCAACCGCATGAAATATACTTCCCCTAACTTCGGGATAGACGAAATTAAGCACAGGTGCCGGAGATTCCAGAAGATTTGTGCATAATACTTACAAGAATTATACTCAAGGTAAAACTTAAGAAAGGTAAAACTTAAGAGTGAGGCCGTTTGAATTAATAATCTTGATACACCAGATTTGCGGTGATAACTTGTGTGTTATGTGACAAGTTCAGTCAACAGTAATAACTTGTGTGTTATGTGACGATTTCAGTCAACGTCAGCAGTAATAACTTGTGTGTTATGTGACGATTTCAGTCAACATCGAAAGATCTAACAAATGCTACAATGCCAGATATGTACACACTATATGCAGGATCCTTCGGTTTACTACTATCCAAGTAAGGATAATTAACGATGTCAAAACTAAAACTATCTGCCTTTTGCAAGTCTAGACGTGGGGTTGATAAATACCATACTATTATTTACCTCATAAACCACTGTATAAATATTTTCTTTAAGTTAAATAAAGTTAAAAGCTGAAGTAAGTTCGTCTGACGGACAAATAATAATAGTATTTTCATTTACTTTCTTGCAACTTTTAAACAGCGTTTCAAATGTTTGATTTCTATGTTGGGCTGTATCACCCTCACTTGAAAAGCCGTTGTTTGGTTATTATGACGTAACAACACAGCACTAAATACGTTACAATTATGTTCTACTTAACCATATTACATGATCACCAGCCAACCAATGTTTGATCTATTCTTTTAAGCTGAGTGTCAAAGTTAGGAATAAACTATTATTGCCATTTTAAAAGTCTCAAAATGGACGTAAAGTAAGTAAAATTGTATGCCTCAAATAAAAGAAATAGAGCTGTGTCCAGAAATGTTAAATGTTTTGTTTCCTGTTTTCTTACCGAAAACTTACACAACAGCAATTCCTTTTCTGAGTTAAGTTTTTGGGACAATGTTTTTCTTGTTAGAGTGAAACAAAAGTTGTTCATCAAAGAGGATTTCTCAACTGTTTTCCAAAAATGTTTGCAAGACAAATATAGGACATTCTTGAAGTTACATCATTTAGATATGGTCTAAACGGGCTACGTTCTTAAATTTCATAAGAACTTACGTTGAGAATGATTTATTTGATTGATTTGATTGGTGTTGTAGGCCCTACTCAAGAATATTTCACTTATACGACGTCGCCCAGCATTATGGTGGGAGAAAACGGGGCAGAGCCCGATGGAAATCCACGACCATCCGCAGGTTGCTGAGAGACCTTCCCACGTACGGCCGGAGAGGAAGCCAGCATGAGCTGGACTTGAACTCACAGCGACCGCATTGGTGAGAGGTTTCTGGGTCATTACGTTGCGCTAGCGCGCTAACCGACTAAGCCACGGAGGCCCTCGAGGCCCAATTGAGAATGCATGATTAACGCCACATCGGCAATAATGAAGCCATATCATGCCGAGAACAAGATGAAAGCACGACACGGTGAATGGCTTTCGGTATGGTAATGAAAACATCAAAAATTAGAAAAGGTAGCACATGTTTAAAACCAGATAAAAATAACCAAAACAGTTAAAACTCGATAACCACTGTATTTATATAACAGGTAATTTTGGTAGAAAACATATGTATATATCGGTTTACTGATAATGAGAATTTATATTATATGACATATGGCCCTCAAGTATTTTATGATGGCATGGAAGCCAGATGCTGTCGAAGAAATCATATATGTAGAATCTTTGCCAGACATGGGCAAAGTTCACCCACACACACTCACCCAGGATATGTTTCACACCGTATTCAGCATCACATCCAATACACACGGGATTGGTGTCCCCATCGAGAATAAAACTGTTAGTTAAGACGAGAATGCTCGGTACGACTCCACGTCAAAACTACTTGGTCTCTACGAGACATAGCATGTACTTAAGAGTTATAGCCAAATAGCGTGCAGTTTATTATGGACCTGCATGTCGCATTCACTGGGCCAAAGGGTACGAATATATTTAAGAATGTTAGAACAAGAATCCGTATACGGTATTTTAGTTTTGATGTTTTTTTTTTCTTTAGGGCGGATTTAGCTTCCCTGACTAGGACTACCAATATGACTCGGTATCCAACAGAATACAATATCTTTACCTCTTTTAATTCGTTTTCTGTGTAAGGCTAAAATGTCTAGAATTAACGGATTTTTAAGTTTGTAATTCTCTATTCGCAAAAGGCAAAAGAGAGGATCACTGCATATCTCTGTCCGCTGGGCACGCCTAGAAGAAACAAGGCCTGACAAGCCCTAGCCTCAGCAGAAAAGATTGAAAAAGAGGATGGAGGGTGAAGAGAAGAGACTCAGCTATATCCCCATCCTTTGACCCATCAGTATATACAAATTTATAAACCGCATAGTACGTCTTAATTTCAGCAAAATTCTGTTGAATTATAAGAGGATTTGTATTTGATTTATTATGTTCACGTAGATCAAAAATTAATTTAGGTTGTAGAAGTAGCCTTGATTTTAGCGTCCACAAAATCGTTTTAGGTTCTAAAAGCACCGATATAAGCTTCATGTCCAACATTCGTATACCATTCATAGTCCGTAAAGGGCGTTCCAAGTCGATAATCGCAAGACCCAATTCCAAAACAACGTTTAACACTTGCTCCCAAAGACAAAGGTATGTAAGAAATTATACAAATAGGAAATAAAGCCGGTAACACACAAGAGAGAAGTGGTCATCAGTTTTCAGTGATGCCGGGCAGACAGTGGATATTCCAGGCATGAATTCCATATCAAAGTTCAAATTCATAGTCCATGAATGAGTTCCAGGTCAAATAACAATTAAACAAGGTATCTCAGTCGCGCTTTGGCTGAGCCTCAAACCCTGGTGATGGACAGGACTCAACCTTTTAACATATGACGTCCTGGCGGAGCCGTAAATGATGGACCCGTAGTGTAATTGAAGACGTTGAAAATATTTTATTTAGACAAAGCTGCAACTGACGTTCAATGTTATTCATTTTTAGCACCTCAGCATATCTGGAAATCAACATATGAAGAACCCTCTGTGCCAGATGTTAATGTTTTGGTTAAACAATTTATTTTTATGCTAAAGAATGTTGCCAATAATATACTGCCCTGAGGAACATCTTTTTGCTGCTCATGAGAGTCAGAAAGACTGGATCCCATCCGTATTTTAAAATGACGATCAGATAAAAATTCTGACGTAAATATTGGTAATCGACCTGTAAAGACCATACCTGAGAGGTCTTAAAATACCAAATTTCCATGTGGTGTCGTAGGCCTTTTCAAGATAAAAAATATCGACACATGTTCATTATTGATAAATCCATCACAAATAAATGTTTCCAAGAACCAAACAATTCTATCATTTATCATCCGTTCCATATTCTTACAGATTCAGCTGGTAAGAGCTATGGGGAGCTAGTGAGATGGATCAGTATGATCCTTACCCGGTTTGAGGACGGGATGGTACACGCCTTCGCCCAGGCCGGTGGGAAATCATCAGTTATCCGAATATTACTAAGCAAGTACAAGAGAGTCTCAAGTGGCTCAGATGGTAAATGGTTGGGGAACTTATAATATACGTTATCAGGACCACATGCAGCATCGTGTGTTTTTATTATTGCAGTTTTAAGTTCATCGATATTGACAGGACGATTATATAATCTTCTAAATTTTTAGGAGAAATGCAAAATTTAATTGTCTTACTCTGGTCTGTTACATGTTGAAATACCGAAGAGTACTTCTCAGAAGATTATTTATTAGAAATTGTTTTAGCTAGTTTATTTGCTATATCATGTGGAGAAGTTAATACATCTCCGTCTTTCAAATGCTGCACTTTTGCTGTATTATTTTTGCCTTTAATTTTCTGATCCATGTTCCAGACCTTACGCATAGGTGTTTTTGACGTAATGTCTGAAACAACATTCCGCCAACAAGATATTGGATTAATCGACGAGCCTTAGCTCTAAAAATGCGAACCTGGTTTAAATTGTTTCCTGTAGGACATATATTAGAACTTCGCTCGGCGTTTTTAAGCTCCATGATGGCTTTGCAACAGTCCTTATCATACCAGAGATTACATTTGGAATTGGGATTTTTCGTGGTTTTAAGTATGGTTCTATCAGCATTCATGAGAATAAGTTCATTCAACTTTATTGTTGGGTCGTCGGCAGCCTTTAGAGCCTCTGGGATTACATCAGCCTCAACATCTCAAAACGCGACCCTGCCTGCTTGATCAAACTTCCACCTAGCTACACGTTCTAAAAATTTAGAAGTGATATGCACTAAGATAACAGAGAAATGGTCGATACCACAAAGATCATCACGTACCTTCCGGGAAGAAAAATCCGTAAGAAGTGATGCATCTGTGATAGTGAGATCAATAGCAGGGTAAGCTACTGAAAGCAAATAGGTATTGGGACCATAATAAAAATAGCACAGTCCATCAGAAGAGAAAAAGCCTTCCAGTTTTTTGGCCTTATCATTCATGTTATTACCGCTTCATACGGGGTTACGAGAAATAAAATCTCTCAATATTACAAAAAGGGTTAGGTAATTGTTCTTTTAAATCATGAAACTGGAAAGCTGACAAAAAAGAATGTTGAGGAATGTAAACCGAACATAATGTGATTGTTTCGGAGAGCGAAACACGAACGGCCACAGTCTGAAACTCTGTTTTCAGAAAAACAGGACTGTGTGTAATGTTATCATGGATGAAGACAGAGGAGCCACCGATAGTTCTTTCCTCTTCACTACAATAGGTACTATGATATGAATAATTTTTAAGAGTTATTTTATCTTTGTCAGATTTCTTCAGGTGAGTTTCCCGTAGGCACAGGGCAGTAGGAGTTAGTGATTGGATTAGCTGTGTTATTTCAATAAAATTGACCTTAAGACCGCGATAATTCCATAGTATAATTTTGTCATACATAGACATTATGGAGGGAGGCGTACAGGAGATTTTTTATGTTTGGACCCAGGACGACCCTTCCTTGCGGATCGGTTGGAAGATGTCCCAGGTGCGGGTGATGTATCTATCACATCCACATCTGATGTTGAAGGACCAACGTTCTTCAACGATCCAAATTTATTAAAAGTTTGGACACGATTTCTGGTGACCTTAGAGGGACGCTTTGTTGGGCCACTAGATTTATTCGGTTTATTATTAATTTTACTTTTAAGTTTATTTTTGGACTTATTTTTGGCATTATTATTTTTGGAGGGATTGGGTTCAGGTTTATCAGTTTTTTCTGTACTATTTGCTGGCTTTGTTTTGTTTTGTTGTATTGAGGTAGTCTGGGTTGAGCAAGAATTAAGCGCAGGTTGAGTCGACAGTTGCACGGAAGTAGACTTAGGTTTGTCGTTTCCATTGCGTCAAGTCATTGAAGTTTGAGTAGCAACAGATATTACTCGCTTAACCAAATTGGCTGACGAAGTCTGCATAGAAGAATTAGATGGTGAGATTAATTTGCGGGATTCCTGATAAGACATATTGTTGTTGACTTTTATATTGATTATTTGTTTTTCTTTAATGAAAAGTGGACCTTCCCCTAGAAGAGGCCATGTGATCTGTGCTGCTACAGTCGAAACTGTCATGACCTTAACTGCCGCATCGGAAACAGTTTATTTTTACACTGGCCTTTGCCGTGACCATTTTTTTTTTACAATTAAAACAAGGTGTCGGGTTAGGGATATATAAATCCACATTATCCGTATACGGACCAATGTAAATATACGACGGAAGGGCGGTAGTGTTGAAGGTCAAAAGATAAGTATTTAGTTTAAGGATGTCACCAGATTTTTTCGTAGTCACGCCTTTCACTCTGGTAACACCCTGTGATTTCAATTCTGAGCATATTTCTTCTTGCGATAAATCAATGATATCCCTGTCACATATATTTCCCTGGCAGCTCTTCAGGGAATTATGAGAGGGCGTAAAAACATGAATATCAGTAATTTGGCTTAAAAGCTAATTTTTTGATTGTTGTTTCCGGAAACATTCAATGAGAATGTCTCCGAATCGTAGCTTTTTAACTTTTTCAATGTACCGGCTGCTCCCTGTAAAGCCATTTTGAATAAAAATGGATGAAGTTTCGAGGCCGGCTTTTGTTCACCCTTCTTTGAGAGAACGATGGAATCCGTCCAGATGTCCTGTCCACTATCAATCGAGTCGGACAAAACCTCTAACTTCCTCTTTTTGTCAGCACCTGAATTCGGCTAAGGGGAGGACCTGGTATATACAGTAGAGACATTTGAAGAAAGATTTAAAGAAGACATGCATACATATAATAAAAGTTCAACCCACGTGTTCCCCAGCCACCACACAGTACCAACAAGGGCGATGCCTGAACCTGGGGATACCCAGCAGGAAACACACCAAGGACTCCACATGAGGTATACTCAAATAGATGGCCTTAATATGCACACGCAATTCCCTATCACGAGCACCTCCGCCTCCCAGTGAAGAACGTAGCACATGAGCTACCGCCTCCAACGTAACCCCGCAAACAAAATTTGAGAAATAACATTAATTCTCCAAAGAGTGGTATTGTGGAGAAATTTTGACACCACGCAGAGACAAGGCGTGACCAAGCCGACTGACCGGATCTAACCCATCCGCCCTCAGCCTCCAGGATCCCGTCCTCAGAGCTCACGGGTCGCAACCCAAGGCAATCAGGTCGCACTCCGGTTGCCTCTAACACAACCGAGAAGATGTGAGCCTATTGTATTCACCAGGCCCATGTAAGGCTCGGAATAATTTAACAGAGTTGGATTGTAGTCAAAGTCGTCTTCATTCGTAGTAGTATAGGGCTGAGGGAGAGACAAACAAAATGCAACTCAGTGTAAGCGGGTATCATACATACATTGCAACAAGCAAGGGCCATTTTGCAGCTAAGTACAATAAATGCTTTCTCATAAAACAATAGTGACAATATGACCTATCATCAAGACAACACTAATAGCCTGGAAAGTTATCTGCAATTAAGTTTTAGATGAGCTAGTGTTACCTGCCCTTTAACTGCATATGACGTATCTATACTACGAAAACATAGAATCACTTTCATATCATCAGCACTTAATCTCATCATGTAACAATTCTGCCAGGCCATAGAAATGGTGTCAGACTGCTTATATGCAAGTACGAGCGAGCCGTGTTAAGTGTGTGTTTGCTCATTTGCATATTGAACTTCCGAGACAGATCTTTACTTTTAATAAGGAAAGTAGTAAAACTAACTTTATTGTTGTCTATAAATACTGTTTCACTTTATGAAGAAAACAACTAACGGTTCCTATTACGTTAATTAAAATGAACTCGACGTATTTATACATAATGATCTTTAGGTTACGTGTACATGACGTACACAACATTTCCGGTGCTGGTTGGTGGGAGCGATGCGCGGGTGGGCCGTACCAATAAACATGAATTTACTATTACTTGTAAACTATCAATCTCCCGCAAATATCGTTCTTACGAATGTTTATGACATAACAACCCAATCGGCAACAGCATGTAATACAGGAAAATGATTACCTGCGGAAGAGACAAGCAAAATGCATCCCAGTGTGAGCCGGTATCATGCGGGAAGATGTCAACATACATGACAACAAGCAAGGGCCATTTGAAGCCAATCATCCGCATACGGCAACACACAGAATGCACAAAGCTCATCCCATCCCAGTAACAATTCCTCATCAACAAATTAAAGTATAACATTTATGGTGGATAACTAACACAATTAAAACAACTTTAACTTTATGTCGAAAATACCCAAATTACACGTGGAGCTTATGAAGATTTTGTGACGGATGTTGCAGGCACGTTCAGTGAACATCTCCCCCTGTGTCCCTAAGCCTTGAGCAGCGGAGCGTTGCAGAAAGGCACCGTAGTTCCGCGCCGAAGACCTTGGAGGCTTGAAAAGTTTACCCAACAGTTAGAGCGCGGACCTGTTAGAAACCCCTACAATTGGAGAGCGGTGTCTAAAAATAGCACTGGCGAATTTGGTGCTGGAAGCCAGACTGTGGAATGGTAGGTATCATATGTGCTATATATTCCTTGGATTTACTAGAGATTTAAGTGCTCTTCAGACGGTGTAGTGTTGCGGGAAGTTGAGGATTATTACCTGGGTGGTGATTTTGAATTCTCTGGCGCAAGGAAGCGCTGCTCGTGCAGACCGTGTGTTTGTGCTAGTTGCGTACAGGCCTGATACTGAGTGCCTGACGAGTGTGACCCTTTTGATTATATACCTTATATGACACGGACTACGTGTTCCTAACCTCGACAGTGATAAGGCAGAGGCCTATATCTTCATGTATGACATATTAAAATGTTATATCTTGTAGTATGAGATCTTTACATATTAATGGAAAAGACGTAATCGTCCGTTACTTTTGAATCACAATCTGATCGGTTAGGGTCTGTAACGCTCGTCATTTTTGGAACTGTATCTAATACCGCTTAACCTGGAGATGGAGCCGTAAAGGTAGCCATGCTCATTACATCAGCATAATGCCTTTATGAACAGTTGCAATCAAAGCACGGCTGAGATGCCTTGTTTAATTAATATTTGACCTGGAACTCATTCACGGACTACGAATTTGAACTTTGATATGGAATTCATGCCTGGAATATCCACTCTCTGCTCGGCATCACTGAAAACTGATGACCGCTTCTCTCTTGTGTGTTACCGGCTTTATTTCCTATTTGTATAATTTCTTACATACCTTTGTCTTTGGGAGCTAGTGTTAAACGTTGTTTTGGAAATGTATCTGGCAATTATCGACTTGGAACGCCCTTTACGGACTACGAATGGTATATGAATGTCTGACATGACGCTGATATCTATATGTGCGTGGTGCGACAGTGTTTCATGTAGTACTGGATTACACGGACCCCAGACGTGTGCCACGGTGATGTTTCCTTGTGAGATTACCATTGCAGAATCTAGGCGTCTAAACATTCGAATGCCAGCCAAATTGGACGTCCCAGTTCCAAAGCAACGTATATGTTGATACATGAACAGCTGCAATCAAAGCGCAAGTGAGATACAGATTATCTTATCGATAGTGATATTCTAGTATGGCATACGATTTGAATACTGATTTCACTCAGTCGCCTAGAACATACCTCACCAATGGAGTCGCTGTGAGTTCAAGTCACGCTCATGCTGGATTCCTCTCCGGCCGTACGTGGGAAGGCCCCTCAGCAACCTGCGGATGGTCGTGGGTTGCCTCCCACCTTTATGGTGGTCGCCGTCGTATAAGTGAAATAGTCTTGAGGACGGCGTAAAACACCAATCAAGTAAATAAATAAATAGAACATACCTTGCGTCTTTCCAACATCATTGAACTGTTGTCTGCTTCTCTTTCCATGATTCCATCCGATTTTCCTACCGTACATTGGTCCTTATTGGTAACTTCTGGTAAACGAATGTCTGTGTTGACGCATAGATAAAACGCCGCGATCCAATTTAAATTGAGGAATATACAGATGAAAAAATGCAGTATGTTTATTGCAATTTATCAGACGTCACTGGTCTAGTAAGGTCCTCCGCTAATTGCTAACAAAGTAAGGATAATTTTCTGTCAACATTGAAACTGTCCCTCTTGTAATTTCGGGAAATGTAGTGGCAGGAAATTTTAGCAAAAGTGTGTCCTTGAGAGCATTGGTTATCAACGTTTCCACAGGTCGACAACCAGCCCTCAACTCTGCACTTGATTAGATAGACTTGGTTATGCATAAGAACGACCATTATACATAAGTCTGTTTCTTATACGTCCTGTTTTTGTTGTCTTCTGAGAATTAATAATTGAAGACTGCGCTGAACGTAAGCATGATTTTTGTTTGCTTTATCTCCGGTTTTTGGTTTTCTTTTTAGGGGATTAATTTAGTCATAGTCAAGACAACCACATATCGCAGTACGTATAGGTATGAGTGCACTTGACCTCCATTATGTCAAGCAACATAACGTCAGCTGGAAGGACAATCAGTTCAATTACACCAGACGTTCCTTCCGTTGTATATTTGCATTGGGCCGTATAGGGTTAATGTGGATTTATATGTCCCTAAACCGACACGTTGTTTCACTTCCCAAAAATTTGGTCACGGCAAGGGCCAATGTAGGAATAAAGGTCATGATGGTTTTGACTGTAGCAGCACAGATAAGTGCTGCCTTTGCGGTGCTGATCACATGGCCTCTTCTAGGGACTGCCCAAAACTGTCATAAAGAAAAACAAATTACCAATATGACAGTCAAAACAATATAACTTATCAGGAAGCCCGCAAATTAGTCTTATCCTTTAATACTTCTCGGGGCCTCCGTGGCTCAGTTGATTAGCGCGCTAGCGCAGCGTAATGACCCGGGAGTCTCTCACCAATGCGGTCGCTGTGAGTTCATGCTGGCTTTCTCTCCGGCCGTACGTGGGAAGGTCTTGCAGCAACCTGCAGATGGTCGTGGGTTTCCCCCGGGCTCTGCCGGGTTTCCACTCACCACAATGCTGACCACCGTCGTACAAGTGAAATATTTATGAGTACGGCGTAAAACACCAATCAAATAAATAAATAAATTAATACTTCTCTGCAGACTTACTTGTCAGTGTGGTCAGGCGAATAACATCTGCTACTACCCAAACTTCATTGACTTGGCCCATTGGAAACGACAAACCTAGCTCTACTTCTGAGCAACTTTCGGCTCAACCTGCGCTTAATTCTTGTTCAAACCAGAGTATTTCAATACAAGAAATAAAACCAGTAAATAATACCGAACTAACTGATAAACCTGAATCGAACCCGTCTCAAAAGAACAATGCCAAAAAAAAGTTCAAATCTAAAACTAAAAGCGGTAATAATAATAATAAACCTAGTGGTCCCCACAAAACGTCCCTTTTAGGCCACTAGGGGTCCTGTTCAAACTGTTAATAAGTTTCGATCGTTGGAGGACGTTGGTCCTTCAACATAACATACGGATGTGACGGATACATCACCCGCGTCCGGGAGATCTTCCAGCCGATCCGCAAGTAACGGTCTCATAACGATAATTCATCAACACGCCTCCCCCCATAATGTCTATATATGACAAAATTATACAGTGGAATTGTCGAGGCCTGAGGGTAAATTTTATTAAAATGAAGATAAATGCACCTGAAGATATATGAAAAAGATAAAATAACTCTTAAAAATTATTTATTATACAGCACTTATTCAAGTGAATAAACAGCGAGCTACATGCGGCCCTTCTATCTCTATAAATAACAATATTATTCACAGCCCTGTTGCTCTGGATACAGAGCTTTCGGCTGTGGCCGTTCGTGTTTCATTGTCCGAAACTATCACATTATGTTCGGTTTATATTCCTCCCAACATATCTTTGTCAATTTTCAAGTCACATAATTTTTATAGAACAATTGCCAAAACCTTTTATAATTATAGGAGATTTTAATTCTCATAACCCCCAATGGGTCGGTAATAACATAAATAATAGGGACAAGATAGTGGGAGACTTCTTATCTGAGGAGGTACTGTGTTATTTCAATGAAGTTTCTAACGCCTATTTACAGCATTTGAAAGTTGGAGATAATGTATTAACTTCTCCATCCGATATGGATAATAAGTTAGCTGAGACAATTTCTAAGAAATCTTCTTCTCAGAATTATAAGGAGAAAGTTCAGTTGCCCTTTACTTCTAAAAATTTAGAAGATTACATAATCGTCCTTTTTTATTTCTACGAACTTAAAACTGCATTTAAAAAGGCATACGTTACTGCTTGTGGTCCTGATAACGTATATTTTCAATTTCTGAACCATTTACCACCTGAGCCACATGAGACTCTTGGACTTCCTTAATAATACTTGGATAACTGGTAATTTTCCACCCTCATGGAGGGATGCGTGTATTATCCCGGTCCCCAAGCCGGGTAAGGCTCATGCTGATCCGTCTGATTACCGTCCCATAGCTCTTTTTATTAGCTGTGTCTAACTATGGACTATGGAACGTATGATAAATGATAGAATTGTTTGGCTTTTAGAAACAAACAATTTAATATTTGTGTGTTTTTTAGCAAGGTCGATCAACTTTGTTCGATTTAAAACCTTCATTCGGGATGGTTTTATCAATAATGAACATATGGTGTCTATATTTTTTTAGCTTGAGAAGGCCTACGACACCACATGGAACTATGCTATTTTAAAGGATCTTTCCGATATGAGCCTTAAAGGTCGATTACCCACATTTTTATCAGAATATTTATCTGATGGCCAGTTTAAGGTATATTATCGCCAACATATTTTAATATAAAAATAAATATCTTAACCAAAACATTAACATCTGGCACAGAGATTTCATTATACGTGGATGATTTCTTTATATGCTACCGTGCTAAAATTATGAATAACATCGAACATCAGCTGCAGCGTTGTCTCAATAAGATCCAGAAATGGGCAACTGAAAACTGTTTTAGATTTTCAACATTTACTGTCGTTGGTATGCGTTTTTGTAATAGGCGGAAATTACATCTTTGATCATGATCTAAATTTTTGTGGTAAACACATTAAAATTATCTGTGAAACTAAATTGGGTACAATATTCGATAATAAATTATCTTTTATACCCGATATAAAAATGCTTAAATCTAAATGTAAAAAGGCTCTCGATATAATCAAGGTCGTGCCTAGCTCCGATTGGGGTGCTCTCTTTCATCCTCGTCTGGGAGGTTGATGTCACCCCAGAGACTCTCAATGCAGCAGGTGATTCTAAATTAAAATTTAGCGAGCTTGTTTTGCGATCTTCCTATAGAACTATCCCTAAGGCCTCGACAAATGCAAAATCCAAAAGTAAACTCTGGTACGACAATGATTGTCGTAAATTCAATGACTGTCGTGAAGCCATAAAGGACCGGAAAAAAGCTGAACGCATATTGAATCATTGTTAAACAAGGTTAGTATTTTAGTGCTAAAGCTCGTCTATTACTTAAGTCCAACAGACGATCTTGTTGGTGGAACTTTGCTTCAGGCATTGCATGAAAAACACCCATGCGTAAGGTCTGGAACATGGCTCAGAAACTTAAGGCCAAAAATAATAAAGTAAAAGTCCAGCATTGAAAGACGGAGATAATGTATTAACTTCTCCATCAGATATACTTGAGATAAATTAGCTGAGACAAATTCTAAGAAATCTTCTGATGACAGTTACTCTTCAGAATTTCTTCTGGGCGTTCCCAGAGGGCAGTGATATGTAGTGACTCGCTCTCTTGCCTTTTGGCAATGCAGAGTAATAAATTTATTCTGTTGGATACCGAGACATATTAGTATTCATGGAAACAAATTCGTAGACAGGAAGGCAAAAGCTGCCCTTAATAAATCCACATCCAAAGTTTTACGGATCCCTTTTACGGATTTCGTTCTAATATTCTTACATATATTCGTCGCCTTTGGCAGGGTGAATGGCACATTCAGGTCCATAATAAGTTGCATAGTGTTCGCCCTGTCATTGGCTGTAATTTGTATACTCACGGTATGTCTCAAAGAGGCCAAGTGGTGTTAACGAGGTGTCCCGTCGGACATTCTCGTCTATTCTCGTGTAACTCACAATTTTTTTATGATGGGGGCTCTGCTCCAGAGTGTGCTGGATGCTGAATACGGCATCAAACATATCCTGGTTGCCTGTGTAGACATGGTCCATGTTCGGCAATGATTTTACAGGCAACTCCATATATGAGTTGTTTAACAGCATCTGTGGCGATGTTGTTATGAGGTTCGTGAGGGCCACTGGCCTATATTATTAGATATAAGTCTTAATTATTGTTAATATATGAAGATAAAAACATACATAGTTTTTCTAGACAAAATTATTTTTAAAAATATGGTGGTTTTTGAGTTTTAACTCCATTGGTTTTTCTTATCTGATTTTAAACCTGCCCAAACATTTGTGTTTGATGTTCTCACTACCATATCGAAAACCTGAACCGCCTCATGTTTTCAACTTGTTTTTGCCTCGATATGGATGAGATATTGCCGATGTGGCGTTAAGCCATAATCATTCATGTATTTCTTCGTTGCAGCGCTGTGATTTTACTCTCTACACTGTACTTCTTTAATTACATCATAATTAGGTTGTGTTGATTGTTGATTAATCGTGATAAATGACTTGGAGCGTCTATTTCGGTTGATGGTTGGTATAAGGATGTCTTACTTTGAACTCGAGATTGAAGACCAATCCATGATCCGTATACTCTAATTTTTCTGACAAGACAGACACAAATATGTGGCCGCTCATATAGTTCCCCATCGTCCACAATAACTTCTTGATCTGTCGGATATCTTAGTTATATATCATAAATGATCTAGGCAAATTATTTGCTTTAATCACACTCCTTTGGGATTCGGGATAGTACTCAAATTGATTTCATTTTTCAAATATCGGCTCCGATCTGTTTCTATATTTGTGAACTGGAGGGCTTTGCTACATTTCAGCTCATGAGAAATAGATAGATAAGGAAGTCCCAGGAGGAACGCTTTCTCTTGTATATATATCTTCAACAAGAATCTTTTATCCATATTCGCCACTCCTCCAAACTCGGAGGAACGTTTTCTCTTGTATATCCTTCAACAAGAATCTTTAATCCATATTCGCCGCCACTCCAAACTCGGTTTTTTATGGCCTGATGAATTTTTGTGCTATTTGACACGGAAGTACAAAGACTGACTTTAATGGAGAACTTTTAAGAAAGAGTGATTATTCACATTTGGTTGTACTCTTTCATGTTGGTTTCTAAGCTGATTCGAAGAGGTACCGTGTTGGCTTATGAAGTGCTCGGGTAGTGCTCTTTTTGATGTGTAACACAGCATCAACTCTGATAGATGTGACTCTTTCACACGGAAAGTACCTTTAACAACACAAACAATAGAGCATTCAGTTCATACATGCTAATTGTAAGAACAAAAACGTGTAGGTCCACCACCAAGATACGCGTTAGGCTGACATATTGTGAATATGTGCGATGATCCACTGTCAAGAGCGGTGTGTGCATAGAATATCAAGAAGGGTCCCGCGGCGATATTAGAAAATCTTTACGCGTCACACATTTTGAACATATTCATTTGAAGGCCAGCAACCATGTCCAAATCAGTAAGTTGTGTCTTCTTTCTTGTTTTTTGTCGTGGTGCCACGGTGTGTATGATGTTGCCATGAACATTTACACGAGCAGTTAAAATAAAGCCCTAACTGGGGATAATCGATTAGAGGCTTTACAGGTTACGTGTGACAATATTATAACACTGTAATTAAGTGGGCCTGTCTAATGTTTACTGAAGATGTTTTACAGGCTGTGCACCAACCTCATTTTGCAATTCTTACAAATACTCAGCTTATGTCTTTTATTCAATTACCTACGCCAATAAGGAATAAGATTTCCATCATTACTAAACATGCATGTACTAAATTTTGGTTTTGAAACATTCGTGTACCAACTGTCAGCCAAAAAGTACGTTCCACGTCAGTAATCGCAAGATTGCTTGGTGAAGCTTTGTAGTTCGTTACACTGGTCTAACTTTGTATTCATGTTTTGATTTCGAAACTGACTTAAGCTGATGTTGAAAGCATGTTTTGAAGTTTATGTTGTTGGAAATTAGGTTGATTCGATATGCTACATCTGGTAACACACGCACAGTTCTTTCTTACTAGACCCAGTAATGTGACAAATCACACCTGATCAGTTACATATTGAACAGTGAAATACTGTCATTTATTGTCTGAGTGCCATTTAATGCTCACTCTCTGCTATGGTCGTCTGGAAAATGGTCTGCGATACGGCACATTGGCACCAGACTTCCGCAAATGGCCAGCTTGGAACCGTTACATTTACTATAGGCCCACACACAACACATGCTCGTAATGAGGACACTCATTTTACACCACATATTATACAGTCTGTCTTGATTTCGAAGCCAGCAAACAGCAAATTATCACTGGCATTATACGAGCAAGTCCTGTCCCAAAACACCTAATTAAATGTGTAGTTTGACTCCCCCGTCGGGTTTCAGACCGACAAATCGGCTGTGTTGGCCCGGGTATTGATCCATGTTTGGTCCTTGGCCAAGAAAAGCAGGCCACTGACTAGCAGGTCGATGACTAGCAGGCCACTCACTAGCAGGCCGTCGACAAGCAGGCCACTGACTAGCAGGCCACTTACTAGGCCAATGACTAGCAGGCCACTGACTAGCAGGCCACTGACTAGCAGGCCACTGACTAGAAGGCCGATGACTAGCAGGCCACTCACTAGCAGGTCACTGACTAGCAGACGACTGACTAGAAGGTCAATGACTAGAAGGCCAATGACTAGAAGGCCACTGACTAGCAGGCCCCTGACTAGCAGGCCAATGACTAGCAGGCCGATGACTAGAAGGCCACTGACTAGAAGGTCAAAGAGTAGAAGGCCAATGACTAGAAGGCTACTGACTAGCAGGCTACTGACTAGCAGGCCACTGACTAGAAGGCCAATGACTAGCAGGCCGATGACTAGCAGGCCATTGACTAGAAGGCCATTGACTAGAAGGCCGATGACTAGCAGGTGTGCTAGCTCACATGCGCTCCTGCTGAGTTTATGTATATAAAGTCCTTCCGGAGAAGTAAAATGTAAATGTTGGGTGTTTCAAAAAATCTTGATCTTCGAGTACTGAACAGTTACTCACGGATGAGAATTAAATTTTAAAGAATATCTTAGATTCTATCACATTTTATGTTCAATATGGCGAGTTTTACCGTGTCAAAATCCATTGATGTGACTAGTAAGTGCTCCATTTTACCATTTGACGGGCTGCAGAGTCAACTGTTTGCTTGTGACATCACGCGATCCTTATCACTCTGTGCATGTGTGTTCGGCCCAAGTGCAAACACGCATTTTAAAATGATTTATACGCCATCCAAACCGCTCATATTCATATTATTTTTTTCATTTCTGCTATGAATATGTGTATAACTTCAGGTACGTCTGTTATTAGCAAACTGGTCATCAATGACATTTTCATGGAAGTAGTGTACCAGACCTGATAGTACAGTTGGTAGAGCTTCTGCTTCGGGGGCGTTAGATCCAGCTGCAGTGTCTCTCTCAGCTCAGTGACGGCTGACCTCTTGCTTTTAACATCGCTGTATTTTTGTGTACTGGAATCGCCAGGTCTGTCCGTAGACACGATTACGTCCATTCATCTCCTCCCCAACTGCTGGGCGATTTCGTTGAAACTTTACATACGTTTTACCTGTGCATGCATCCGTCTAATGTCAGTAGGGTAATTATTTTCCCATATACGACTTTCCGTCAGAGTGCTTTCCATATATTCAGATTTTGTTCGTACAACTTTTCGTAATGTACTAAACCTAGTTTTACTTTTGATTGCTGCACTTCTCCATTCAATATATACAATAAATATGATCCAAACTAAGTAACATGACATCCTGTCATTTCTTTAAGGTTTTATTTCTTTTACTGTTCGAAATGACAAATGTCTTTGGAAAGTACAACATTGTAATGTAGAGGAAATGGAACACACAAGAGGTGAAAAACAAAGTCAGTGCCGGTTAGGACCACCCCTGTTTGATGTAAACAAACACGCGAATTCGCCGGCGTACAGTATCGGCGCTAATAACTCCTCCTCGACCTACGATCGTATCTGCTGTCCCCGACCGGATTTGTTCGATCAGCCAAATGAGCCCTAACAATATGTCTTCCCCTATGCTGTTGCCATTGCCGGTCTATGGTACGCCCATAATCTAGGCAATACCGCGCTACCGTACCGCGGTTGTTCGTCGCAACATTGCGTCCTCAGTGCTATTCCGCTGCTGCAGCTGTTATGCAGATAACCTTTGAATGTCTTCTCCCTCGTACCCCATTTCTGCACCCATAAGTATTGACACCTAGCATATTACGTGCTTTTCAGGAGTAAAAACGCGTTCCCTGTTGCGTTTTGGTGACGACTTACATAAAGGCTATCAAACCTGACGTCTTTGAACACTAGTATTTCCCTTGTTATTCTCAAACTATCAAGATATTTTCATGGATTCATGTTGGAGCGTCTATAAAGCGGGCCAGTATACTTGTGAGACATTCAGTTGTAGTCTGTAAATATTAAAGTGAACATAATCGATACTAATACTAAACTATTTTAATTGATTTTTTTTTTTTTGATTTTTTGCTTTGCCGTAAAAACGATTTCTAGAGGAGCCTGCTAGGGGTGTGTAATTTAAATGGACAGCTGAAACAAACCTCCAACTGAGGGAAATTGATATGAGGTCGTATCTTAAGTGTCACCATTTGACAGCTATCAACCTGTCGTCACTAATCTTGTTTTACTCTTCATGCTGTACGTCTTTACTTGCATTTAAAGTAGGATGAAATACGGTGGTCTTTTCGGATGTAATCATCCCGTCTAAGTGATGTGACCTAACATCAGTTTCTTTCAGCACTTGTCTAAACATTTAAAATGTTGAAAACAGATATTTTCGCTGGAACCATCTCCCATGAACTAGCGTAGGGTCAGTGTAGCGTAACGTTAATGGGTTATTCGGCGCTGAAAATCATGTGCATAATATGGTGTCAAAATCCAACTTTAAACATTAAAAGCTTTTCTGAAAATACTTGTTGAGAATAAAATGCAAAAAAGAAATAATTTAAAGCATTTAAAGTTATGTGTTACCTTCATTTGAGGCACAGTTTTTGATTATTATTTATTAACATAGCTGGGTACATAAAATGGAGAAATTATACCAGGCTGCCTTATAAATGTTCCTTCCACGAGATAAAGTACTCAATAGGCATAGAAAATTTGCCACAAACATATTTTAAGCTTAGTTATCAAGCTTCAGGCGTATCAACACCTTTAATACAAGCTAGAGAATTTGTCGTTTGTCTCTCAGTACAATGTCTTTTAATCCAGTCTGACTCACCGAAGCGCAAATTTCTCCCGTGATTCAAAATTACGTGGGGCCACGGTGGCTCAGTCGGTTAGCGGGCTAGCGCAGCGTAATGACCCAGAAGCCTCTCACCAATGCGGTCGTTGTGAGTTCAAGTCCAGCTCATGCTGGCTTCCTCTCCGGCCGTAAGTGGGAAGGTCTGTCAGCAACCTGCGGATGGTCGTGGGTTTCCCCCGGGCTCTGCCCGGTTTCCTCCCACCATAATGCTGGCCGCCGTCGTATAAGTGAAATATTCTTGAGTGCGGCGTAAAACATCAATCAAATAAATAAATAAATAAATCAAAATTACGTTGCGTAGATTACCCCGATATGTGGTCATACCCGTCCGCTTCTTCTTAAAGTACATCACGGGGAGATAATCGAATGAGGGGTTGATTTCGTCTGCAGCGATTCTCTACGAATTTAGAGTACATTAGCATTTTTGTCTTGTCTATTTGGTTACTGGTAACGAAATCGATCAAAACACGCGATCAAGATACCGGAAGAGCTGTGTTCCGAGACATGCGCTGTGCTGATTAATGATGGTATCTGGTTACGCGGTCTATACGTCAGCATATCGGAATCAGTTTCGCGGACTCCAAATTCAGTTACATAATGCTTGAAAGCAGCGTATGTCATTTGGGATAAACATCGGATGCTGTTTAAGGCCTTCTAATATTTTTACGGGGTAGGGCGGTACCAGCTGTCCATTTATAGTAGTAGACACGTATACACACACATGAAGCCCTAAGGTGAGATCAACCTAGTTAGCTACCCAAATTTTTCGACATCCTGGTAAACTCTTTTTAGCCAGTATACATGCAATCGTGGGGGAACTTTTCACATGGTTAGTCGATCTGATTAACAACATATTCATAGCATTACCTTTCCCAGAAACATGGGGAGAATTCCTTCGTATCAGAACTACTAATAACCGTCTAAAAATTAGGGGTGGGATTTTTTCTCCAAATAACACGTTACGAAGAAGCCTTTAACTGTTTTTTTTATGGTCGTGAGAATTCATATT
Organism: Liolophura sinensis; assembly: GCF_032854445.1. Classification (NCBI taxonomy): domain Eukaryota; kingdom Metazoa; phylum Mollusca; class Polyplacophora; order Chitonida; family Chitonidae; genus Liolophura; species Liolophura sinensis. The sequence continues at coordinate 27,125,157 of NC_088306.1, forward strand.
TTTAGTTAGAAAATGCCATTTTTCAAAATTGACAGACTTTTTCTAATTTTGTTGAAGTGCCTATCCATGTTTCATTTTTTCTTACGTTGTATTTTGTCGACAGAAAGACTGCCGCAAAATAAGATTGATAACTGAGGAGGCTCCCATGAAGAATTTTATTAATATTTTTAAATACATTAACATTTGAAAAAATGGTATTAACATTCAAGTAGATGGAAATTGTCACCCTGCTTCAACCTAACAGTGCCGGGAACATGGATGCATGGTTGCCTGATTTAGCTGCTGACAACAATGTTATGTAACACTTGGCGTGATTGCCTTCTAAAAACAAATGTTCACTCATTTCGAAATGAATGCAAACCCAATATTAAGATAGATAATGTCTTAGAATTGAATTACTATTTTGAATTCGATAAAGTAATTCAATCACCCTAAAACCTTAAAAGTTTACATATAAATGAAATTTTGTAATTCGTAAATGGGACCAGATTGATTTTTGTAACTGATGATATCGTTATGCCATTCAAGCCTTTTGTCATATTTTTGGCTCCACTTCTGTACTGGTGTTTCCCGTGTAATAAGACACATGTATCTATGCGTCAGGACAGACATTCGTATACCAGCCGTGAACCGATAAGGACGTTCCAGGTCAATAATCGCAAACCCAATTCCCGTATAACTCAAACCACCAAATATAAGCTTCATGTCCGACATTCGTATACCATTCGTAATCCGTAAAGGGCGTTCCAAGTCGATAATCGCAAGATCCATTTCCAAAATAGCATTTAACACAAGCTCCCAAAGACAAAGGCATGTAAGAAATTATACAAATAGAAAATAAAGCCGGTAACACAAAAGAGAGAACCGGTCATCAATTTACAATGATGCCGGGCAGACATTGGATATTCCAGACATGAATTCCATGTCAAAGTTCAAATTCGTAACCGGCCCGGATAGCACAGTTGATGGAGCGTCCGCTTCGGGACCGGTAGATCCATGATCAATCCTTGATCGAGTCACACCTAAGACTTTAAAAGAGGAAGTTGTAACTTCCTCGCTTGGCGTTCGGCATGAAGGGGATAGTGCAACGACTGGTTTACTTGCCTTCGGTAAGTCGTCTCAGTGAAGCAGCACTAAATAAAAGAGCGGTGGAAATCCCGTCCTGCAACAAGGAGGTACATTTCACGTACATGCACCCTAAAGATTCCTTCGTCGTCATATGACTGAAAAATTGTTGAGTACGACGTTAAACCCCAAGCTCACTCAAATTCGTAGCCCATGAATGAGTTCCAGGTCAAACAACAATTAAACAATGTATCAGTCGCGCTTTGACTGCAACTGTTCATAAAAGCATCATACAGATGTAATGAGCATGGCTGCCTTTGCGGCCCCTAGATGAGAGATGGCGTCCACTTCTAATTATGACCTAAATGCTAGAAGGGACTGCTGTATAGGTACGAAACAAACATTCGTATACCAGCGGTCAACAGTTTTCATTGACGTAGGAAAGATTCAAGGTGCGTTCTAGGCGACTGAGTGAAATCAGTATTCAAAATTCAATATAAAATATGTATCTCAGTTGCCCTTTGATTGCAACTGTTCATATATCCAAAGTGGAGAGCAAATTCAACGCGATGAGTATACAAGCCATAGACGCGGGTTACTGAAACACAATCATGACGTGCCAGAGAATTATACCCCTTTAAAAACTTAGAGTGAAGGCATTTGATGGAATAACATTGACACACAATTTTTGCAGTAAACGTGTGAAAATGATTTGAAACGGTCACACAACATCTAACAAATGCTACAAGGCGAGATATGTACACGCCATATGCAAGACCATTCGGTACATAGTGAGGGTAACATACAATGTCAAAATTAAAAATATCCCTCTTGTCGTACAGTGTGGAGAGAGGAAACCGTTTTGGTACTTGTGCAAATGTCGGTCCAGATAACCGTTTTCAAATTGGATTGATTTTGTGTTTTGTTGCGTTTCAAAACTTACAGTGCATGGAGACATTAAATGCCCTGACGGAAGGCTCCAGATATTTGGCATTCCTGCATGTATGTAATATACTTGGTTTTTTCTTTGACGCATTGGCTGACTATGACTGCAACTCGTTGTAGACCCTCGGGGTGATCGCGATTCTTGCAGAATATCGTCGATTGCAACAAGAGTTTAAGCAAGCAAAGGATATGGATACCCGTAGCTGTTCATGAAAAGCTCAGTGTGTTTCCGAGACATCAAGTACGCTGTCTTATGTGGAGACCGGCATGTGCCTGAAGGGAATACTTCTGTCTGTGGAAGTCCAGATTCCCACATCCTGACTGGTATATTAGATGATGACGATTTCTCGTTGGCAGACGTCAATTAATTCACTAATACTTATTTGATACGTGTCTAACGCCATTCTCAAGGATTAAGGGACTTGTTATACCCCACTGTCTTTCGATCGTGATGAGTACCCCAGTATCGTCAGTGTTTTGGCCAATGTTAAATTCACATATACGCAATATCCTATAGTCCCGACAGCATAAAAACAGCTTCTAAAACAACAATGAGATAATACTGCAACATACAGAGGCAATATACTTAACTGGTTGTTTCTACATCTGAACATTCTGGTAATTATCAGATCTTTACTTAACAGGAATTCACAATATACGCCCCAACAAATGTATTTGTTTGAAATGTATAGAAAGATACCAGCAGCATTGTGGTGAGCATAACTCCATAGGGAAATTTCATGGGTGTTGATGATAGGCATGTGGTTACTATGACAACCGCGCAATTGGACAAATATGTCAACCACAAATGAAATTTTTATTCATCTGGTATATGCAAGGAAAATGGCAATCTGATAACCATGACAACCGCAAAAAATCGTCATCTGTATATGTTTATATCCACCAAAAATTATAACTTTATGGCGGGGCCCCCGTGGCTCAGTTGGTTAGCGTGCTAGTGCAGCGTAATAACCTGGGACTCTCCCACATGTAATACATCTCACATGTAATACATCTTACATGTAATAAGTGACTCTTTCACAAATGCGGTCGTTGTGAGTTCAAGTCCAGCTCATGCTGGCTTCCTCTCCGGCCGTACGTGGGAAAGTTTGTCAGCAACTTGCTGATGGGCTGTGCCCGGTTTCCTCCCACCATTATGCTGGCCGCCGTCGTATAAGTGAAATATTCTTGAGTACGGCGTAAAACACCAATCAAATAAATAAATAACTTTATGTGGAAAAAGTTTGGAGTTATAGCCGTATACGAATACAAACGGACAAAATCGCTACAACATAATACGCTCCGCCCAGTGTTATTGGCGTATAAAAATTTGTGGTCAAGGGGAAATATATGGAGCTTTGCAGATGATCACTACTCAGGCTGCGGTATAATTCATGAATTTGTGATGCTCAGTGGATTTTCAACAGTCCCGTCATATAAACTGACAGCCAAAAGAAACTTTACGACTCCGTAAGTTAAATTTAACCAGCCTTTTCAGCAAATTAATACCAAGTTATTGTAGAAAACATTTCTCAAAGCATATTCCCCAAGCGTCATATACGCCCACACGAATTGGTTTTGAGACAACAAGGAAAGTTGAAAAATCACATGACCCATGGGAAGCCGCACCTGCACATGTAATAAGTGTATAAAAACGTTACACACAGTGTGCTGTACTTGCACACTAACTAAAAACCACCAAAGTAATGCCTCGATTGACTCCAGAACAACGCCAGAGGGCCTTGGATATTGTATGGTATGGTACAGAGGGCAGTTGTTGACAGCCGAACATCGTCGCCAGAGGTTGCGATGGGCTCGAATTGTACTCTGTTGGCAGTGACGTGATTGGCAACGTATTGTTTTCACTGAAAGCCGCTTCTGCCTGTTCGGAGCCGATGGCAGACAACGAGTTTACCGTCGAAGAGGCGAACGAACGACTGCATCATGCATCCAGGAGGTGGTTTCGTTTGGTGGTGGCAGCGTGTTGGTGTGGGGCGGGATTTGTGAGAATGAAATTCCACGTCTTGTTGTCATGCCATCCCTTCAACTTCCTGGACGCCAACGACGTCAACGTCTTGACGTGGCCTGCACGTTCCCCAAATCTGTTCCGCATAGAACACCTTTGGGACATCATGGGTCGTAGAGTAAGACAACGGCGACACCTTGCAGCCAACCGACGAAGAATTGGCGTTCGCAACAAATCCCACGTCAACTCATCAGACGACTGACTTTGTCTATGCGTTGCAGAGTTTTTGCATGTATTGAAGCAATATTGACTGATTTTTAAAACTATCAAGTTTTTGTATACTCTGCTCATTGTTAACCAAGATGGAATGGCTATTTTTCTACCCCTGCTCTGTTTGTTCACTTGTAAAATGATTTGCCGGCTGCTTTGTCCGTTCTTACTCAAGACTTTCAATATCTAAAGTCATTGCTTTTTTCAGTATATTGAACTCCAGTCATCCTGTTTTTTGCTTTGGCAAAATAAATTGATTTGAACTCTTTGTAAAGTTTCTTTTGTACATCAGTTCATATATGCAGTCTATTTCTGTCTAATTATTTACGGAGTTCAATTTTTCGGGAAATCGATGAAGCTGTAAATTCCCCTCTGAAATCTAATCTCTAAACATCGGGCGTGTATGGCGGGTTATTTCGCTTGCCCATTGGCCAAGAGTTACTTACTGAAACGCACGTGTGATGATTATTGACATTTGCAGGGATTTCTAGGTCGATGGATAATTTTCCAAATTCCCAAGCTTTCATTTATACGAATATCTTGTACGGTGGATACAACATTTTCTGTTTAAGATTTTTAAATTACCTCTACAAAACTTCCACGATACTAGTAAAAAAATACACATTCCAAAAAACGTTTTGATACGCATAAGCTTGTAGAACTCACGGCAAGAAAACGTTTAAGTCAGCTGAGCCACATGTGTTAAGTATTACCAGCTTTTCTATACTCCCATAAAGTCAGTAGTTAGATAAAGATTGCAAAAAAGTGAAATAAATGATGTATGACATGCTGCATTTCTGTGACTGTAAAATAAACAACGATGAATTCTGCATCACATGGCAAGAAAAAAAAACAGACGCCATTTATGTCACATGGCTTGTATACCTATGTGGTATTTAGTCCCTATCCAAGCGTCGATGCCTATAGTTTCTATAGCTTATGTTTTCTTGCCGCTTGTTTAATATTGTCATAGTTGCTACGGTTTGCTTTTCACCACCATGGGCGAATTCCTATCATTGTTCATCCATTCCTAATACAATAAGCGTTTAGTGAATAAATTTGATATGATATACGCGCAAGTGTCCATTTATCACAATGGTGTTCCGTACCTTCCCGCACTACTGTACACACGGCAATTTTACTGGATTTGTATTGTAGTCTACGTGTTTCGTAATATGAATCCACTATCGATGTTATCATTCCTAGAGAATGACCCCGTCGGTGAGCTAATAGTTAGAGCGTCCACCTCGGGGCTGGTGCTCAGTTCTGAGAGGTTTGAGCAAGGAAACAGGACTGGTTTGCCCGGTGTCACTATGATGTAACTGGGGTTGGACTGCCCTCTCTGGTGTCTTTGCCATGATACTTCCGTGGCGGCAGCACTTTGGCGGCATGGACTTGTCCTGCCACAAGACGACACAATATATGTACACACACCTATTACATACATTACTACAGAAAGGTAAAAAGTACCGTCAGGGTTAACTTGACAAGAGGTCGTATTTCACCTCCTACGTGTGGCCATTAGCCAATTATCACACTCGTCGCTGCTCTGGTTTTGCTCTCTATGCTGTCAGTCTTTGATGTAATGAAAATACAACATTTTTTTGTAATTCTACAGTCATGTAGATAGTCACGTCTAATAAATTGCAGTTAACATCACTGCATATTTCTTTTTTCATGTAATGCAGCTTGAGTCATTGTGCTTGGGGGCGTGTAAATTGCTGCTATTTATGCATTTGCATGAACAGTTGGAATAAAACCCTGATGGAGGTAAACTGACGAGGCCGTGCTTTGCCGGTTACTTGTAAAAATGTACCAGTTATCACACTGTCGTCGCTGCGCTGGTCATACTCTCTATGCTGTACATCTGCAATTATATTTTGTTGTATTAGGTGGGCTGAGGATCCCCGAGGCGTGGCCTTTTTGTATTGTTTTAATGTGATTGTATATTTAATGTTATGAAAATATACCATCTAGATACTTCTGGACCAGCGACGTCTAATGAATTGTAACGGCCGCAATGACTTTCTATTTTCATTCCTGTTTCACCTATACATTTACCTTCATCTTAGCACAACATTATTCTACTAAACCTTGTTTGGCTCTTGCTTTGGTGTTGCGTGGCATGCCTTCATTTCACGTTTTAGCCAGTTGAGGAGATTTAGGAGTGAGCTTACATGATCACTGTACTGGGTCGTTAACAGTAGACGGTATGCAATGTTAGTGAAAGTAACCACAGAAGCTTGTCCAGGCGAAATTTCCCGCGCCTCAGCAGCTGTCAAAGACTAACTAACTTGAGGGTATTGATTAACAAGATAGGTTTAATCAGACGATTTACCCGCTGTCGACATTTGGTTGGAGGATATTGTGTGCTTGTCCAGTTTCCTTGAATATATCAGGCAATCTGAGTAACGCCTCTAGATTCATATATGTGTCTATAGGAGTCTGATCTCCTTTGTAGGTGTGTTGGTTGATATGACCGCTCTACTTCACCCTTTCAAAGATAAGCTGACTTTTACGACGACGAGTGACAGTATCAACAAAATGAAAAACAGATTGACATCGAGCAACAGTTACTATCGATGCCTTCTATTTCTATGTTTTCTGCTGAGGCCTAGAATCACGGGCTAAAGGCATGTCAGGGTTTCTGTCGATTAGACAACAGACAAGGGTGGAAGACATACTGGACGTCGAACTATCAGAAGCTGACGTAATTACAATGGCTGGAATAGTTATGAGTCCATGCTCAAATACCGTTATTTTCCAAGCATCCTGGCCATGAAATACATGTATCCAGCATGGCTCAACAGGTTGTGAAAATTTCACAGCCTTTTCCTAATTTTGTTTAAGTGCCCAACCATGTTCCATTTTTTTGCTATTTTGTTGACACAATACTGATATTAATCTAATGCAGCACGTTGCTAAACAAGATTAGTAATGGTGGGGATTTCTACGGATAATTGAAGTGACTTTTAATGATTATAATTTACATTCAAGTAGATTAAAATTATCTCCCGGTTCCCCCGAGATCCCAAAAATCGCGCACTGTAATATTGCGAGGAACACTGATGGATTAGCTCCATAGCTGTGTTATGTCAAGCTTAATGTGAGACGCCAAACTCATTAGTTACCTATCATTCGTTAAATAAATGTTCACCTTTTTCAGAATTAATTTCAACCTGAGTTGGCTCAATCTTTATGAAATTCGAATTTTAGAAAACTTTATGTTATTGAGAATAATAATAATAATTCAAAGGAAATATAGTATATAACGTACATAAATATTACAGAATTATGGCCTTATTTCGCCGGTTTTGTGTGATCATTTGTCAGGCTGTCGTCGCTGTTCTAGTTTTACTCTGTGTGCTGTTAGTTTTTTATTGCATTGTATTCCTGCCTTAACCAGGACTTGCTGCTCTGCTAAGCATCCGCGAGACTTGGCCCCTTTGCTTTGTTTCAATTAGACTGTTTGTCAAATGTAATGACCACATAGTATTTGAGTATATGTAGACGTGAAATAAAATGGAACTAGCATCACTGCAATGCGCGATGAGTCTATGGAGGCGTGTAATCTGCTATCTGTTAAGCATGTACATGGACAGTCGGAATGAAATCCTAACTGAGGTCAAATGACAAGACAAGATTTTATGTTATATACATGCACTTTCCGCACACAAACACACACACACACACACACACACACACACACTAACATAGATTAAACTGGATTTTTGTGAGTTTTGTGCCAGCGGTTTGGATTAGCGCACTGTGGAGCCATGGTTTTTCCCGTTCTCTGTGGTTGTGTTCTTCATGTAACAAGGCGTGAATGATAGTATCAACTGGAGCTGACACCCGTGAGATTTAGACAGACAAAGCAAATGAGAGACGGGAATGGAGTATTCACTTGTTACGGGTTAAGTGCAAGTACAACTGTATAATTGTTTCCTTGTTTGATTTCCTTTGCTGTGTTTTTCTTTATATGATGTGCTTCAGAATTCGCTATGCAAGGAAACACCAACAGCATTATTGGAACCACCAAGTTTTTTGTCAAATCTTCGAATGCAATACATCCTATTTATCTGACGCCTTAGCTGCCTGATGTTGCAACTCGACGTATACCCTCGGACTGATCACATTTCAAGTGGAGCATTCTGGTACGGCATGTCGACAACAGCAAACAGCATTCAAGTTACCGTTAGCAACAACAAAAGGAGTACGCACACCACACCATCTCTGACTCGCCGATAAAACTCAGGGGTCAAAGTAACGCTTACCCAATGGTCATACACACATTGACGAACATCTAAATCGGGGAAGATAAGCAGTACTTTTAACTACCGGTGTGCAGAGTGTCTGACGTGCTGGCTGCAGCACTGCAACATTGCTTAACGATGTTGTGGCGTCATTGAAGGACGTATCGCAGGACAACGTGACCGCAACCAAGTCTGCCTCAGACGATTACTTGCTGTTTCTGGGTTTAATGTGACCATGGTCTGGAGTGAATCGAGCGGGTTCTATGGCTGTTTAAAGTATTTTTGAAGTGTGTCAAACGAATCCACCGATCTCGCACAAACGCCGTTACCCGCGGACGTTGCGTTAATCCTGCGACAACCATACCAACTGCTTGATTACGTTCGTTTTACGTCAGTCTTACATCACGCTTGACATGACGTCTTGATGCCTTTTTTAAGACCGAACGGGTGACTGTTTGTAATGGCTTGAGTATGACACCAAACTGGCAGATCGGAGTATGCAGAGTTGTAACACGTAAGTTATTCTGTGAATTCGTATTCCAAGGTCTATAACGGATTTTAATGTAGTATGTACGCGTATTATCTGATTAGTTTAAGCATTTTTAGACTTCTGCAAAGATTAAGGCACAATAACTTTATTGGGCCTAGTATAGTAAGTGAACAATTCTATGTAGAGACGTTTAAATACTCAGCTGATGACAAGTCAGACTTCCATTTCCAGGAAATGAAGACGTTGATACAGACGACATGTACTTATACAGAATACATCGTACATCTGTGGGAACCCAGACTGTCATACCCTTAAGTTAAGATTAGAGATTTCTGGCTGGAAAGATGTCAAGTAATTCCCTAATTTATCTGATAGGTTTCTATCGCCATGATCCAAAATTTCGCTCCTGGCCAATAAATTAAAAACTAAATTGTTGAGGCTAAGTTACTTTTATAAGCAAAACCTTTCCAACGGTTCTGTCGGATTTCCTCTCACCGTTATCGCATGAGTTAAATATTCTGGAGTATGATATAAAATATAATAAAGGGCTGACAGGATAGACAGTAAACTTTACATGGCTACTCCATCGCTGACCGGATAGACCGTAAACCTTACATCGCTACTCTATCACCATTTCTTATTAATCGAACTCCAAAGAAGAGTGACTGCAAATAAACCACTTCAATACCCTTCTATCAAAATTGACGTACCAGAACGTTTGGCAATCAGTGTACGTCTATATAAACTCTACAGAGACCATGGACAGAATAGAGCTGTCATTGTTGGCTGGACAAGAGAACTTTGTTCAAAGTCAACAGCGGCTTATCACGACAAGGCTTCCGGTCTGTCAGCAGCTGGTCAAGTACTAACTGCAGGGTATTGATCAAGATAGGTTTAATCTTGAGCGTGCTGATTGATCCACTGTCGACAGTTGATTGGAAGTTATAGTATTCTTGTCCAATTTACTTCAAGATTTCATTGGTGTTATCCAATAAACGCCCATGCGTTCTGCTATGTGGCTAAAGGAATCTGCTCTGTTTTGTTGGTGTAATTTTTGCATGACCGTTGGACTTAACCCTTCCCAAGATCATTTGATTTCTACAATGAGTGTCAGTATCAGTAAAATGACGACAAACTGTTATATAACAACAGTTATTCTCGGCGTCAAATAAGCCACCTCAGTAATCCGAGCCTCTGAAGTTTGATTGACTGCAGTTTTATCTGACAATCTTTCATTCTGCTTGGATATGTGTCGTTGAACCCTGTTGTAATGAATTTCGGAATTCGTTGGCGTCACCCGCCTTGTATTTTCTCATTAATCGTCTATCGGTGTTCCGCACGTTTTTGTACGTTGCCTTCAAACCTGTAAGCTCTCGCGGTAAAGCATTATTTTTTTCAGTATTTGGAGTCAGTTACTGTCCTCAGATCAATATGTGGGGATCAATAGTCACGTGTGCTTTATTGTGAGTAGCCGTCTAACTACATGTAGCTGGATAAGACGGATTGAAATATATATATATGCATATAAATATATATATGGAATGCCACCAAAATATTTTTATCCATCTCAAGTTATATCTGTACAGCCTGTATTCGATTCCTTTGATTCACTAAGTAAGCGGGGTAAACAAGCTTAACGTTCCAAGTCAATAACTGCAAGGGCAAAAGCACTAAAGAACTACGAAAGTATATAAAGCACGAAATTAGTTTGGTTCGGAATGGTAAACTGATATTGTTACCGGCCCGGATGACTCGGCTGTTAGAGCGTCCGCTTCGGAGGCGGTCGATCCTGGGTAGGATCACACATCCGATCTCTTAAAAGACCTTAAAATACGGAGGTGTAGCTTCCTCTCTTGGCGTTCAGCATTAAGGGGTAGTGTAAATGGTTAACCCGTATCAGGATAATGGCTCGGGCGGGGCAGCTTACTTGCCTTCTGTAAGTCGTCTCAGGGAAGCAGCACTAAATAAAGGAGTGGTGGAAATTCGTGACGAAAGTTTGTGTTAAGTTTAGAACGCAAAAAAAAAAAAAAAATAAAAGATGCATCTGTACCACGATTGTTTTGTCTTGTAAATGTAAGGCACAAGGCACTGTGTGTATGTGATTGACAATAAATCTAGTTTCAACGAGGACAACAAATCCATTTATAGCGATTTTACGTGTACTCTAAGGATTTTTTCGACGTCAGATAACTGAAAATTGTTAACGACGACGTTGAACCTCAAGCACTCACTCACTCATTCTTGATATTGTCCACAAAGAACACTGACCATCCGGCGACTAAAATTAAATCTATTGCCTTAGGCAAATCTATTGGAGGCTACGCTGGCGATATGAAACATGTCCAAAAATTTCTCTATGATGATGTACCGATCCCGTATTACAAGAAACAACAGGCTATCAACCTGCTGTCGATGACAAGTGTTATGAACATTTCTGTTTTTGCCTGACCCGCCAACAGCTTGAATTCGAGATAGGGATGGTGATTTGGATGACCTGTCGAGGGGGGAATTTGTCTGGGATTAAGATCCCCCGGCGTAACTATAATCAACCGTTTTACATCAAAATGAGTTGGTAAAACTTAACCCTTACATGCTGAGTTTTAATAAAGCTTCGCCTCCATGCCCTATTCCTTACTGGCTCCTACAGCGTTCGAGTAGATCTGTGTGTACCAAATCTTACTCAGTGTTTTGGTTGCCAGAAATTCGGGCACGGCAGGGGCCAATGCAACAAAAACGTTGTCCGTTTTCAGTGCTCAGAGGAGGCCATTGGGGCTTCGATTGCATAAACTCTGAAGACACGGGTGTGGTTCACCCGTATAAGCAAGAAATGGGTGTAATCCAGAGCCCTGTACTATCACCAACTCTATTTAGTATTAAAATGTACTGACTCGCTTTAAAACACATCAACATGAAATCATGAAAATATTATGATAGTTTGTGACTAACGACTGAAACATTCATGGTTAGGAGTTTAAAAGTTCCAAAGATATTGTCAGGTTTAATAGCCTTGATGTGAGGGCGGTATCTTTTTTCATCCCAGAACACCGTTTCATGTATGCAATGGTCGTGTTACTGCAGTTTACAACAGGGACGCAATTTTAAGAAGCCATTTTAAATCTTTGTATATATCTATTAAACATTTCTAAACGCACCTGCTTATCGTTGTTAATAAAACATCGCTAAAAACTTTGTATGGATGTACATTAATGGGAAGCAAAATAAACTATATGCTTAATGTTTCTACAATGAATCAAAAGCTTAAATAAAACAGCGAAAACCACGCTGAGCTTCCTCTAGTTTTTTTTTTTAATTTGGGTATATCACATGGACTGCAATTGTGCTGTGAATAAATGTTCAATAAACGTGGTTTCTGATATAGGACGGCAAGTATATAGTATAAGCTACTTGGCTAACTCTATTCGACTTCCCGGGAGTGGGAAGATCTGTCAGCAACCTATTCCACTTCCTGTCTACGGCTTCAGAATTCATCTTTTCGTTCCGCACTGAGTTGTGTACATTTCCCAGCGGTTCTATAACTTGTCTAAATGCAATGCAAAAGTTAAGTACTCTTTCAAAATTCCTCGATGGTTGCTGCATTCTATGCAAGATCCCTTGACACATGCAATACTATGAAAACGCCTGTCAAGTTTTAGCACAAAGAAGAATTTACGAAATTTCTTTTTCGTTCGATTTCTGGGGCACGAGGGCTCAAAACCAACGTTTGGGACTTACATTAGTGGGGTGAACAGAAAGAGGAGTCTCGATGAGTACTACTTAACTGTCTCTCATGTCTTGGTCGCCCAAGGACAAATTTGGAACAGATTTTGTGATCGGGATACTCCTCTTTGATGTGGGAACACGCTGCTTTAAGCGACATCTGGAAAAGGTATCCAGGACACAGTAAGCTTTTTGTGGCAAAACTAGATATGTCGTCAATTTAAAATCATTTTCGGTTGTTTGCCAATGCGTTTTAAATCCTCTTTCTTCGTATGATATCTCCTTTCTTCACGACTTTTATAGTTTCGAAATAGTTCAGTTTTCCTTGTCACCCGTCTTACAAAGACTTTCTTTAAAGGTTTGGCAGCAATGACATGTAGGGCCGTTTTTTGTGCTTCAACTTCGTGCCCCAAAAATTGCATTCAGTTAGACTGCACATCACTTTTACAGCCCTGTTCTTCGGGGAAGAGTGTATGATGAGGTTATGTACCAGAGTTGCAAATCTGTTCTCTCGCTATACTGACTTTTGTTTTTGATGTTGCAATCCACTCTGACTCTTATGTTCCAAACGATAAGCTTAATCTCTTTGTTCTAGCGCCAATGCCGTATTTCCAAATAACACCCTTTTGTCTGTCTTTCTCTTTGTGATTTTTTAAAACTATTTCTCCCTGTGCTTCTGTTTTGAACCGTCCACTGTACCCTTCGATCTTGTTTCTGTTGTCTTGTAACTGGTTTTGGACTTAACCTCCAAAACTTCACCTAGTAACTCTTTCTGCCTTTCTTTCTAAATGTTTCTTTTGTCTAATTCGTGCTAGTTGTCTTTCATGTTTTTCCCTCTAGGATATCTTTATTGCATTTTTTAGATGGTTGGGCCTTTAGTTCAACACGTCTTTCTTTCGCTCTTCCCTGTTGTTCCTGTAAATATTTTTGGTATTTTTCTGGGTTGTCTTTTTTTAGCTTCTGTCCATACTTTGCGTCTCTGGAGGCCATCATGCTGCCAAAAAAAAATTCAAAATCAATACATATGAGTTATATGATTTAAATGTTTGACGACGTAAACAGTGCTTGGCCCAGTTAATTATGTATTTATTTGATTGGTGTTTAACGCTATGCTGAAAGATATTTCACTCACAAGCTGCCATATCAATTTTATGAAGGTACCTTACATAAAACAGACTTTTGGTAACTTGCTGCTGTTTTTTTATCGCCTTCGAATGTGAAGGTGCTGCAGAATTGTATCTTACCAACGATCAGAATGTGTTATCTTACACGATGCTGTCTGGTTCGCGGTGGTAACAATGACTTTCCGTATTGCCTGAAATATAATTAAAGGCGCACAACATAGAGTGTACAACTAGAGCAGCGACGACAGTTTGATAGCTGCCAAATGGTCACACGATACCAGTGAAACACAGTGAAATCTGTTTACCTGTGATTTGGAAAGGTAGAAATAGAAATGACTTAATTAATCTCAAGGCATTGTTTTTTTTTTCTTACTTAATTCGGATTTTTTCTAACTGTTCATGTAAATGCGTAAATAGTAGAAAATTTCCCCCACCCAACCACGATAGTTTAAGCAGTATTGAGTGGAGTGACGTTAGTTATAATTTATTAGATGTCACTTGACCAGGCAAAAGTACTCTAAATGCTGTCTTGTCATAACCTTTAATATACAAGCACATTAAAAGAATGCAAAGCCACCGGGCCTCCTGGATGCTTAGTGCACCACCAGAATCCTGGTTTAAACAGAAATACACAACATAAAAGACTTACAGCATAGAGAGTAAAAGCAAAGCAGCAAGGACCATGGTTTAAGCCGAATTACATCTAGGTTCAACAAAATGCACTGATGTTAATTGCAATTTATTAGACGTCACCCGTATAAAGTACTCAAAATGCTGTGCTGTCATCACATTTAACATTACAATCACATTAAACCAATGCAAAATAAATAAACTATTTATAACCGTGCAATTTAATTAAAGACGCACAGATAGTAAAACCAGGGTAACGACGACAGTGTGATAGATGGCTAATGATGACAGGTAACCAATGTTATACAGCCTCTTGTCAGGTTACCTAAGTCAGGGTTTTATTCTAACTGTTCATCTAAATGTATAAATAGTAAAAATTTACACGTTTCCCCCCTCCCCACTAGAATTAGGGGGGAAAAGGGTCACATGGATGTTATTTGGAATTTATTAGACGCCACGGGTCTAGAATTATTCAAAATGCTGCGTTGTCACATTAAACATACAGTGAAACTAAAACAATGCACAGGGACCAGGCTTCGGGGATGCCCAGTCCATGTGGGAATACAATATGCAAAGGTATTGCAGCATAGAGAATGAGAACCAGAGCAGCGGCGACAGCGTGAAAGTTGACCACACGTAAGCCTCTTATCACTTCGCCTTACCATGGATTCAACAAAATTAGACTGTGATTAAATGCTACGCCCAACAGAACTGCACGCCAAGTCGATTTATGAACATTCTGTCCGTTTCAAGGGCACGTACATTCATGTATACACGTAATTTGACTATGATGGCATCTCGGGAGAGAGATTCATATGTTCCATTCTTGCGGGACTTGTCGATTGCAGTTAGAGGAATGTTTCAGACGTTTAAGCCAATGACGGATACGATATTTCAGAAGTTAATGAATGCTCAGAGTATTGCCAAGGCATCAAGTACGTCAACAGTTCTGTGTAGAGACGTTTATATGGAGTCAGCGGTTGACAAGCCAGACTTTAATTTCCAGGCAATAAAGAGGCTGATACCCGTGACATGTATCAATAGAGAATATGTGATAGGTCTGTGGAGACCCAGACTGTGATATCCTGATGTGAAACTTAACTGACTGTTATCATAGATAGTAGTTTTTGCATCGCGACTGCGTGGCCTTTTCCTATGAATCGGATTCCAAGGGAGCGACACTAAATAAACCCTCCTATCTACACTGATGTGCCAGATTGGGAAAGTTTGGCAATCAATGTGTGTCTGTATAAGCGCCACAGAGATCATGTAGTCCTGCCAGTGAACACAGTAGAATTGCCATTGTTGGCTGGACAAGTAAACTTCAAAGTGAAGAGACAAGGTTGCTAGGACAAAGCTTCCGGTCTGTCAGCAGCTGGCAAAATCTTTACTTTCTTCAGGGTATTGATTAACAAGATAGGTTTAATCGTGAGCGTGCTGTCGACAGATGATTGGAACTTATTGTCTGCTGGTTCCATTTCTTTCAAGATATCATTGACATTATCCGATTAACGCCAATACGTTGTGCTATGTGTCTGTAGGAATGCTGGCTGTCATTTTGGAGTCGTGTTGGCTTATTATCTCAAAGATTGTTGTACTTAACCCCTCTCAAGATTAGTTGACTTTATATGTTAAATATACCCACTCATTTGTCAAGAAGTTTGACGAAGAGATGTTCATTGTAATCAACAATGTTCAGGGATTCTTCTCTTCACTTTGGTTGTTACAAAACACATACCTCCGTTGTCAGTTTCAGTTTCACGTGGTCGTCGGGTTTATGCAGAAGACGACCAAGTCTAAAGATTGCTGTGTTGAAAGCCTACATTTCTTTGGAATAATTCAACGAAATAATATTACCTGGAACTGTGATTTAATTTTACAAGCATGTAATCTTGAAACGATAATAATAATTGCCTCTGCTTATTTTATGAATGATTTAACTTTGTTGAAGATTGAGACAAACGTTATGACAATACATATTTTTTCTGCTCGAGTGCTACAATAAGTTTCATTTCACGTTTTTCGGCCTGTTGAGTTTTCTGATGTATAGGCCGTTTTATAGAATAATGGGAAAGGAAGCATGTCATGTTAACATGTGCTACAGAATCAAGAATAATTCCCACCAGTTTTATGTACAGGGATGAAGTGGACGTCAAATGAAGACGGCAACACGGTAAAAGTGTCTACATTTGTCAGAGCAAAACTTAATAATAACAGAAAACCTTGTGTTTTCATTGGAAGTTTTATCATCCATCGTTCTTGTAATTAGCCAGTATTTTTCAGAATTTCCTGTCAGCTAGTGGCTGTTGAGGGCGGTGTCCTTGTGGTCTCGTTACCCTGGATGCGATCGATTGGTTGGTTATGAGCCAGAATGGACCATTTTGCTCCTGGAGGAAAATTATTCATAGTATAAAAATGTCATTTTAGTAGAAACTGTTGACTCCTTCTTTTTGGACGAACTTCTGGCAACTTCATACTTAGTTCTTGGTGGTTTGCGCTGAGCGTTGTTTTTGAAACTGACCTTGCCGTTATCCAAATGGAACGTCCACTTTGGTTGACGGTTGGTATACGAATGTCTGTTTTGGCGCCTGATACACTATAATTACATGTACATAATCATACTGACGAAAGTGTTACTATTTTTAGTTTTCTGAGAAAAAATCACAATTAAGGGAAACCTGATGTGAGTGAGAGACGGGAGAGTGGGAAGATGAGCTATTAATTCGTGAAGAGATAGCTATTTTCGATCTAACACGTTCAAGTGTGCGGGAGTACACTCTCTATTCCAGTGCGGGTGATCCCGACAAACCGATCTATAACTGCCCATAGATCACTTCTACGCGATCGATGACCACATGTGTGCCTAAAGAAAACGACAAGGGGGGCAAATCATCCGTCTAACTGCTTGGTTCAGACAGCATTTGGAGTAAAAATAGCGTGCCCCGAAAATATTTGTTTCCTTCTAAGGTTATATCAAGGCAGTCAGTAATTAGTCCCTTTGAATTTACAGACAGGTCATTCCGTAGCAGGTTCCTATTACTTGCTTAGAGTCTTTTTTGTGCGTTTGCGGCTTTGAAATTTACGGTATGTCTTCGCAGAATTTGATCGATTCTGGAATTCCTCTACGTCCTTGACATGTGTAATGATATTAATCAACGCCGGTACAAATCACATACAAAACCATTTCCATCTAAAGGCACTACTTTAAGCCACTTGAGGAAAACAAAAATTACGTACACAGCATGTCTATTATTCTACTTCATAGTTACGTTTAATTTTCCTTATCTCGGTTTTAGGGAGCGTATATGTATCGCAATGAAATAGAATTACCGAGATTAAGATGTGTTAAAACCATAGCGCAACTTGAGACATGGATGGGTCCTTTTGATTTACGAAAACTGACGCACCAAAATGGTGTCTAATTTACACTGATAATATTATCTCGTCTAGGGCTTTACTTTTTAGTATCAGTGAAAACGATTGACGGCTTCTCTTCACATGGTTCCGTCATAATTTTTTCCTTACTTTCTTGGATGTTTGGTTGTTTTGGGATATAGTTGATGTTATGCAAAAATCATTATTCTCGTCGTGAATTTCTTACAAAATGATAGGACTGACACGTGAACACGCTTGATTTTCCATTACTTGAATATGACGTTGTGGTTTGTGTTGAATTTCGTTTTGGAAATTTGAAATGTGTACTGTCACACGCGGCTATCGAACAGTAGAACTCTTCTGTGTACACTGGTAAATTTGGTGTGGTATAACGCAGCCGACAATCCAGCAACACCGATGAGTGATTTTGCCTTCAACTGTTCACTACCACAATGTAAGTAACTGTTTTCTTGAATTCATTCTGTGCTACTATTGTGTGAAAAAGCCAGTGAGTAACTTCAAAATATTGAGGTTACACGAGTGACGATTGTTTTGATAACGCTGAGGATGTTTGCTGAATTCGGACTGTATATGATGCGTTAACCGTGCGATTGATTTGCCAATAATTTTGTTTCATACGAAGTATTCGTACATTTGTGATGGATCAAAGCAATATGGGACAACTCATTAACACTTCCATATATATATTTATAATTTATATTTCGTTATGAAACTTATAAGAACGTGATGTTAGATTTGTGAAGCGGTCCATGGTCGTGAAAACGGTCTTGTCTTGCCTACATCATTGAAAACTGTTGACTGTTTGTATAATTCCATCCTATTTTCGTACGTTATATGCTTTCGTCGGTCTTTGGTAGTTACCGTTGTTTGGGAATTGGCCATGCTATTGTTGGTTGACGGCTGGCATACGAGGTTTAGTTTCTAATGAACTGCATTTATACAGCAGCACTTTGTAACCTGGTTTTTCTTCAGTCACGATGTGAGTGGGACCTATATTAACTTTTAAATGTGCAGTAAAAGAATAAGAACAGGATTTCACTCGGTAACATTTTCCAACTCACATTGTCGTTGTTGCTCTGGTTATACTCGATATCTCTTGGACACTGAAACTTTTATGACAATATATTAGTCTTGTCCAAGATAAGCAGTTTTCCCGTCGTTTGATTTTCCTGTTGGGTCCTTGATGTCAGGAAGATTGATTAACACGGGATTGCTAGATAACCGTATGAAATCTTTCTGACATATCGTAAGTCGCGCACACTGGTAAATTCTGAAATAATAATACACGCTCGTAGCTGGTCAATAGTCCTCAAGCTGCGATGATCTTGTTAAATTCACTCAAGTATCAAACTCGATCATAGGCTCCTGTGGAAGCAAATTGATGACGCCGACAATATAAATAGAAAGTGTTTGTTATCCCCCAGAGCAAACAGTTCGTCGTACAGTTATTTTACAGATGAATGCACCAAAGCCCCGGATACAATGGTAAACATGAAAGAAAGGAATAATTAAAGGCATGATTAAAATTTAACGCAATGTCGGCACTATTTCAGCCATATTGTGACGAGAACGTGAATGAAAGGAACACAAAAATCAATGGTTGCATGACGTGCCCGACGTCAGAGAAATGTCCAGAACGCCAGTGATCAGTGCCCGTTCTTGACGTTCTCGTGTAATTGTTTCCTGCTCAGGATCGTTGGATCCGTTCAACAAACCATAGAGACAGAACGGCCGTGGAACTCACGGCCACCGTAAAGTCAATTGGCAGACGCACCGAAACTCATTTGCACCTTCACATTCAGATGGAGTGTGACGACTTCGCACCTGCCATGGCCCCTTTCTTACAGCGTCGCGGTCCAAGGAACACTTTTCAGCAAGATATTCCTCCAGTTTACAAAGCATGAATGACAAAAGCATTGTTATGTATGCGTGTCAATGATTTATATAGGAAAACATATTTTGATATGCTCCCATGACCACAGTTTACCACGTTTGGCACCCATTGAACCCATTTGGGGCAAACTAGTTGGGCGCTGAGATGAGAGTAACACCAACAACAAACCATGCACGAACTAACAAAGAGACCTCAGGATCTGGACTGCACTTCTGGCGGTTTCAGTGAGAAAGATATGCACATCAGTCATCGACGTGCAAGGTGCACACACCCGGTATTAGGATTATGAACATTCGGTATCACCTTCCCTTGGTTATCACCCCCGTGGGGTTTCCGGGGTGATAAGAATAGGACCTCAGCCCTCAAGGCAAGCTTGTCGTAAAAGTCGACTAACTATAATAGGCTCACATCTTCTCGGTTGTGTGAGAGGCAACCGGAGAGCGACCTGTTTGTGGTGGGTTGCGACCCGTAATCTACGAGGACGGGATCCTGGTGGATGAGGTCGTGTTGATCTTGTGAGATCCTCAAGCCCTTACTTGGAGAGAGACTGGAGGTTGGATGGGCCCGGTAGGATCAATCGGCTTGGTCATGTCTTGCCTCGGCGTGGTCTCAATTTCCTCTACAACAGCACATCATTTAGAGAACAAATGTTATTTCTGAAATATCGTTTGCGGGACTACGTTTTGAGGCGGTGGCTCATGGGTCAATCGAGTTGATTGAATTTAACGTTTGGTATAAATCAGTCTGTTCGAGTATACCTCATATGGAGTCCTTGGTGTCTTTCCTGCTGGGTATTCCCAGGTTCAGGCATCGCCCTTGTTGGCACTCCGTGGTGAGTGGGGAACATATGGGGTGAAATTTATATATACATGCCATGTCTGCCGTACAATTTTCTTCCAACAATCCAAAAATTTAATTAAATTAGATAAAATATCTGATATATCTGTTTTCACATCCCCTCACCATTCCCTGAACAGCTGTCAGGGAATCATTCGTGACAGGGATGGTGATATAACTGACACGACTGAGGAAGAAATTTGCCAAGAACTAAATTCACAGTGTTACGACCCAAACTGTCTGTATTATAAAGAGATGGCTTGTTCGAAATTCACGACAGTTTAGCCGCACAAAAAAGTAACCAAAACCAGCAGATTTTATTTTACAACAATTTATTAGCTTTAACAAGAACAGATAATAATACAAATACTAAAGTAACAAGAAAGGATAGCAGTATCTATACAAATACTAAAGTACTAACGGTGCCAAGTCCAAACGGACGCATATATTCCACAGTATATACCACACAGGCATAAATGCTCAGAGGCAAATTCACAAGAGGGAAAATCCACAGTATAACTGACGAAATATACACAAAATTCCACAGACAGGGTCCGTGTACTAATAAGCACTGTGTACACAAGAGCACGAATCAAATATACAAGCTCGGACTGAACAAGTGCTCGGTGGAGATATAACAAAGCCAGAGGCTATAAAGACACCAAAATTCAGCACAAAAGGCTTACTAAAGTAATACACAGCGAAAGCATCCAAAACTCTCAATAATTCTCCTTTCTCCTTTGACCTGCTTTCATAGGTCTTATATAGCCTGGTGGAATTGTCTAGAATAAGAAAATTCCTGAACACTTGATGTAAACAAACAGGCACCGAACTGAGCGCATTCTGAAATATTCTAAGGTAGAGCCAGCAGGCCCTGAACTCAGCATATGTAAACAGTGGCAAGCTAAATTTAGAAACTGACGGCAGTCGTGCACATAACAACAGGGTGTTACCAGAGTGAAACGCTTCGTTACGAAGAAATCTGGTAAAATCTTTAAACTTAATACACACCTGCTGACCTTTAACACTATCTCCCTTCCCTCTCATATCCACGTTGTTCCCTACAGGGTTAATGTGGATTTATATATCCTTAATCCTACACGTTGTTTTAATTGCCAAAGATTTGGTCATGGCAAGGGACAATGTGAGAATAAACTGAATTGTTTCAGATGCGGCAGTGAAGTGCATGATGGTTCGACTGCAGCAACACAGTTAAGTGTTGCAACTGCAGTGGAGATCACATGACGTCCTCAAGGGACTGTCCGCTTTTCGTTAAGGAAAAACAACTTATCAACTTGAGATTAAAAACAATATCTCCTATCAGAACGCCCGGAAATTAGCCTCACTTTCTAATACTTCTCTGCCGACTTTACTTGCCAATGTGGTCAAGCGAGTAGCAACTGTTGCTACTCAGACCTCTTGGACTTGGCCATTGGAAAAGACAAACCAAGTTATGTTTCTGTGAAACTTCCGTCTCAACCTTCGTTTAATTCTTCCTCAACTCAAACTGCCTCCAAAGAACAAATAAAAATAGTAAATAGTATTGAACACCCTGGTAAACCAGCTAAGCCCAATTGCCCAAAAAATGACAAAAACAAGTCCAAAATAATAATAAAATAACTAATAAACCTAGTGGCCCCAGAGAGCGTCCCTCTAAGGCCACTAGGGATCCTATCCAAACTTTCAATAAGTTTGGATCGTTGGAGGACGTTGGTCCTTCAACATCAGATGCGGATGTGATGGATATATCACCCGCACCAGGGAGATCTTCCAGCCGATTTCCGCGGAAGGGTCGTCCTCGGTCAAAACATAAAAAAATCTCCTATAAGTCTTCCTCCATAATGTCTTCTTTAGACAAACTATACATTGGAATTGCCGAGGCCTTAAGGTAAATTTTATTGAAATAACACAGCTTGTTCAATCATTATGGCCGTTTGTGTTTCATTGTCTGAAACAATCACATTACGTTCAGTTTATATTCCCCCGAACATTTCTTTGTCAGCTTTGCAGTAACATAATTTTATAGAAGAGTTGCCAAAACCTTTTATACTAATGGGAGATTTTAATTCCCATAACCCCCTATGGTGCAGCAATAACATAAATGATAAGGGCAAGATAGTGGAGGATTTCTTATCTAACGAGGAACTGTGTTATTTTAATGATGGTTCTAATACCTATTTACATCCCAGTAATGGCACTTATTCTGCTATCGACCTCACTATCACAGATCCATCACTTCTTGATTTTTCTTGGAAGGTGCATGACGATCTTTGTGGTAGTGACCATTTTCCTATAATCCTAGAACATATCACTTCTAATTCTTTAGAACCTGTAGCTAGATGGAAATTCGATAAAACTGGATCGCATTTGAGATGTTCTGTGAGGCTGGTATCACCTCAGAGATTCTCAATGCTGCAGATGATCCTATATTAAAATTTAATGAGCTTGTCTTACGAGCTGCCGATAAAACTATACCTAAGACCTCGACAAATCCCAAATTCAAAAGTAAACCCTGGTCCGACAATGACTGTCGTAAAACCATAAAGGACCGTAAAGAGGCTGAACACAGATTTAATCATTGTCCCACTGATAATAATTTAAACCAGGTTCGTAGTTTTAGAGCTAAAGCTACTCAAATCCAAGAGACGATCATGTTGGCGGAACTTTGTTTCGGGCATTACATCAAAAACACCCATGCGTAAGATGTGGAACATGGTTCAGAAACTTAAGGGTAAAAACAATAAAGCAAAAGTCCAGCATTTAAAAGATGAAGATAATATCAATTATATAATATATAATATTAACCTCTCCATCTGATATAGCCAATAAATTAGCTGAGACAATTTCCAAGAAATGTTCTTCTGAGAATTATACTAAAGCATTTCAAAATATTAAAAACCAGAAGGAGAAAATCAAATTTTCCTTTTCTTCTAAAAATTTAGAAGATTATAATCGTCCTTTTAATATCGAGGAACTTAAAACTGCGTTAAAAAGGCCCACGATACTGCTTACGTATATTATAAGTTTCTGAATCATTTACCTCCTGAGCCACTGGAGACTCTCTTGGACTTTCTTAATGATATTTGGATAACTGGTAGTTTTCCATCGTCGTGAAGGGAGGCGTGTATTATCCCGGTTCCTAAACCGGGTAAGGATCATACTGATCCAAATAATTACCGTCCATAGCTCTTACCAGCCGTGTCTGTAAGGCTATGGAACGGATGATTGATGATAGACTTGTTTTGTTTCTTGAAACCAACAAGTTACTCTCTAATATTCAATGTGGTTTTCGGCAAGGTAGATCTACTATGGATCACCTTGCTCGATTTGAAACTTTTATTCGTGATGGTTTTGTTAATAATGAACATGCGGCGTCGATATTTTTCGACCTTGAAAAGGCCTACGACAGCACATGGAAATATGGTATTTTAAAACACCTTGCGGATATGGATCTTAAAGGTCGATTACCAATATTTATATCAGAATTTTTATCCGATCGTCGGTTTAAGGTACGGGTTGGGTCCACTCTTTCTGACTCTTGCGAGCAGGAAATGGGTGTGTTCCAGGGCAGCATTCTATCACCAACTCTGTTCAGCATAAAAAACAATAGCCTAGCAAAAACATTAACATCTCGCACAGAGGGTTCTTTATGCGTGGATGATTTTCTTATATGCTACCGAGCTAAAAAATATGAATAATATCGAACGTCAGTTGCAGCTTTGTCTCAATAAGATCGAGAAATGGGCAACTGAAAATGATTTTAGATTTTCAACGTCTAAAACCGTCGGTATGCATTTTTGTAACAAACGGAAAGTTTATCTTGATCCCGAGCTTAATTTTTGTGGTGAACAGGTTAAAATTGTTGGACAAACAAAATCTTTAGGTATAATATTTGATAGTAAGCTATCTTTTATGCCTCAAATTAAAATGCTTAAAGCTAAATGTACAAAGGCTCTCAATATAATTAAGGTCGTGTCTAGCGCTGATTGGGGTCCTGGCCGATCAGTTTTACTTAACTTATATTGTTCTCTGGTGAGGTCTATATTGTATTGTGGATCCATCATTTACGGTTCCGCTAAGAAGACGTATATTAAAATGTTGGATCCAGTTCATCACCAGGGTTTGAGGCTCAGCCTTGGTGCTTTTAGAACCTCACCAGTAGAGTAGAGTTTATACGTGGAGGCAAATGAGCCCTCTTTATAGAACCGACGTATAAAACTGAGTCTTCAAAATGATACAAAGCTTAAATCTCATCCAACAAACCCTGCCTACGACTGTGTTTTCAATCCATCTTATGTAGACAAATTTCATAAAAGTCCCAATAAGATCCCATCGTTTGGTCTTCGTATACGCGACCATAATGTGGAAGCTAACATCAAGCTGGAGGATATAGCTACGGAGTCTCCTCCGTGGCTTCTTCCACAACCCAAACTAATATTCGATCGACGTAAATATAATAAATCTAATATAAGTTCTCTTATAATTCAGCAAGGTTTTGCTGAAATTAAGGCTAATTATATGATTATAAATTTATATACACTGACGCGTCAAAGGATGGGGACAAGGTTGCGGCTGCAGCTGTCATTGAGCAGCGAGCCTCTTCCTTTCGTCTTCTATCCTCTTCTTCAATATTCTCTGCCGAGGCCAGAGGTATACTCCTGGCCTTATCATATGTTTCTTCTGGGCGTGCCCAGAGGGCGATGATATTCAGTGACTAGTTCTCTTGCCTTTTGCCAATACAAAGTAATAACTTAAAAAATCCCTTCATCCTTCAAATTTTAGCCATACATAGAAAACTAATTAGAAGAGGTAAAGATATTATATTCTGTTGGATACCAAGTCATACTGGTATCCATGGAAACACAGTCGCAGACAAGGAGGCGAAAGCTGCCCTCAATAAACCCATATCTAAGACTAAAATCCCTTATACTGACATGAAGTCCGATATTCTTAAATATATTCGTCGCCTTTGGTAGGGTGAATGGGACTTGCAGATCTGTAATAAACTGCATGCTATTCACCCTGTCATTGGCTACAATACTTATACTTGGCGAATGTCTCGAAGAGACCAAGTCGTTTTAACAAGGTGTTCGTAATGGGCATTCTCGTCTAACACACAATTTCATACTAGATGGGAGCAGTGATCCCAAGTGTGTTGGATGTGATGCCCACTACGGCATCAAACATATCTTGGTTGACTGTGTGGACTTTTCCCAAGTTCGGCAGAGATTCTACACAGTCAACTCTATATGTGATTTATTTGACAACATCGCTGGCGATGTTGTCACAAATTATTTGAAGGCCATTGGCCTTTAATATATAAAAATTTTATCGATAAAAAGTTATAGATACATTTCTTAATATACCATCATTTTTGATGTTCTCACCAGCACATCGGAAACCTCAACCGCTTCGTGTTTTCACCTAGCTCTCGCCACGGTATGGCTGAAATATTACCGATGTGGCGTCCATAATCATTCATTCATTCATTCCCTTGGTTATTGACCTTGACATTAAAATGCGTGTTAATGCGTGTTTGTTTTGAACAAAAAGTTCGCTTACATCCATGCACAGTTTCTTTGTTAATATATTTTGCCTTTCTCCTTGTTTCACTGGAAAATTTTCTAAAAACAACACTTTCATGGAAGTTACATTTCTCTTTAATGAACTGATGTACATATTCGAGGTTTCCAGCATTTAAAACCTGACGGAAATGACCCCCAACCTAGCTGGTCATGTAATTTTTTATTACATTTATTCTCCGCCTACAAGAAGGTGTGCGCTTGCAAAGAAATAACAAATATTATATAAATCATGAACATAGATTTTAATAAATACGAAATAAATGCATTGTTTTATTTTATTAGTCCTTTATACCCGAAAAAATATTATCTCGCCCACTACAGTGTAAAAAAGATTTCAGCTTTCATTAACTCGATAAGGCTTGCCAGGCAGAGAATTCTGCTGACACTCGCTCTCAGTTGCACCATCTGTCAAAGCATGTACAAGTATTGCAAAAGTTCATAGTGAAAACCCAAATTGAAAGACGTGGTTTTATTTGACTGCTGCTGTAATAAATTATAATATACTAGATAAATCATCCAATGGGTGTAAACCATGGAACGCCTGAAGCTACACAAGGCTGCACCAGAGGGGTTTTTGAGGGAGTTTTATTGCCTTGCTTTTAGCGTACCTCAAGCTGAACTAATCAGAATGTTGTTAAGACGCTGATTTGTTTCGAGGAAAAGATGTTTTCAGGCCTTTTTCAGTGGCTCAGCAGAACATTTTTCCTCCAAATATGGCGTTTCAAACTGCAGTTTTGCACAGGGTCACCATGCAAGATCCAAACTGGCCCATCAATAACGAGAGACATCATTCCCTCATACCTCAGACTTTGAATAATACTCTACCGTAATGCATCCAAATTTCCCTACAATGTGGTTCATCATGTCATCTACTTTGGCATCAGTAGTTCCTTCTGACTTAATCTCCCATATCAAACAGTGGGAGGAGGATTTGAACACGTGATCTTGCTTTTGAAAGGCTTAACAGTTGCAGCGAATTATCAGTATTGCAGACCCCTTTCTTAACACGTACTAAGATTTCATTACCTTTCTTTCGAAAAAGCACGAATTTTAACAGAAGCTGGCTCGTAATTTATAACCTTGTAAACAAATCAAGTATACAACAAATAATTAAGTTTTTATTACATTCCATTACATGTGCTGAAACATTATTTAAGTATGCACCTGTACCATTAGGCACAAAACCAATAAGGAAAATGGTGGCCGAGGCGGTCAGAACGCTAGCGCTGCGCAATGACCCACAAACCTCTGATCAATGTGGAAGGAAGTCTTGAGTTGAGTTCAAGCATAGTTCATTTTAACTTCCTCTCAAGCCGTACTTGGGAAGGTCTTGCAGCAATCTGCGGATGGTCGTGGGTTGCCGCCATACTCTGTGCGGTTCCTCCTATCTCTGTCCGGTTTCCCCCCACTATAATGCTGGTCGCCGGCGTATAAGTGAAATATTCTTAAGTATGGCGGAAAACACTAATCACAAAAATACTTTAGTGTCTTCTTAAAGTATGGCTGTAATGAAAGCTGTCAAACTCCTTACCATAGAATGTCGGGTTACACCCTGTAACTTATTACCCCACCCCACCCCCACCCCCGCCAAAGGAGTACTATGTTATATATGACCGTGAAGAAAACCACGCTTCAGTCTCCATCGAACAGAAGAAGCCCGTCTGTTAATCAGGAAATGTCTGGACAGCCAGAAAGCTAAGTGACTGGATGGACACATGTGAGCCTGACGCTGTCCGTGGCTAAATCAGCTCAGTCTTGCCCCAGAACACCTTTCAGACTTCCTTTGCTAGCACATCGAGTACATGGCCTACCAGTGAACTATTAAATCTCACACTTTACTTCCACTATAAATTACTTTTGTCCAGGGGACTTGTGTCTGTAATTCATTTCTTTTATAAATCAGGATTATGGCGTTGGACTAAGCATAACCGATGTCTCGTCCCTCTGTATTGTGTCCATATTACTATTCATTCAATGTGATGACGTCACAGAATTTTGAGTAATATTCTAAAGCACTGTTTTAACGGTCTTTGCAGGTGTAAAACACTTGGTTAGAAGGTTCATTAACCTAGTTTATGTGTTCGAGCCATCCTGGAAACAAATACCTCACAGTGACAGCCAGTGTACCATGTTGCTGATATAAAAAAAATCCCTGTTTTTTGTATTGCCGATTGGATTTTCGTATCACCTATGTATATGTATGGGCTAAGCATAACCGATGTCTCGTCCCTCTGTATTGTGTCCATATTACTATTCATTAAATGTGATGACGTCACAGAATTTTGAGTAATATTCTAGCCTAGTCCGCTTTCCGCTTTTCGTCATTAGTCAATCAGTTCAATTACTCTCACAGAAACATCTACTGGACCGTGGAAATAATAAGCTCTTTCTACGATGATCCATGTACATATGTAACTGAGCTTGGTGCGCTTGAAGTGTTGTGAAAACTTGTAGTACCCTGAACAAAAGCGTTCCTCATTGTGTTGGCCTAGGAGGCCTCCCTGAGCTAGGTAGGCAAGCTCACGCGTACGATTGCAAGCGATGCATATCAAGAGTTAACGGTTGTTGTCGTAAATTACAATAAATGTTATTATATGATATGAAAATTGATTTGTTGTGTTGTCTTTATTGCCAGTAAACAAAGTTAGATTTTATAAATAATGTTTTAGTCATAATAATTTAACATCAACCACTATGGCAATTTTCTGCAAATCGGCGGATCCCTAAACAGAAAAGATCGGCTCTGAGTATATTTGCCTCAATGGAATGTTCATAAAGTAACTCAAATACTTTTATTCGTCTAATGATTTTTTTGATTAGTGTCTTACACCGTACACAAGAATATTTCACTTGTACGACGGCAGCCCTGCATTATGGTGGGAGGACACCGGCTGAAATCCACGACCACCCTCAAGTTGTTGCGTAACTTTCCCACGTACTCTGAGATGTTTGAAGTACGCGATGACGAGTTTTAGTGTAGAACTGTCTCCAGACGGCTTACTTCAACCACAAACCTGACTGTCATCGATCAGGTGAAATATTCTTCAAATCGGAGTTGTGGGTTTCCTCTATCAATAAAACTGGTCGCCATTACATTAGGGACTTTATTGAATCCGATCGCCACATTGGACATATACAATTGCAATCAAAACGCCACTGAAATAAATGCTTTATTCTGAACAACTTACTAAAGCGCCTTGAACGTTCCTTGCGTCTTTCCAACATCACTGAAAACTTATCATTTTGGGGATTTGTGTTAAACGTCGTTTTTGAAATTGGCATTGCGGTTATAGACCCGTGATGTCCATTTTGATAGACGGCTGGTATATGAATGAGTTTCGACGCATAGAATGTGCGCTGCGTTGACAGTCAACCAATCAAATCAAATAAATACAGCCTAAAATACCAGTAAAATACTTAGATAAACTGAAGGGAAGTTCACTAAACCACAATTCCATAATACCCACAGTGTATAAAAAGACAATAGTATAAAAGACTAGAACATCGAGAGTATGTCTAGATCAGCGACTGTTTGATATTTGTCAATACACTCGGGCCATTCTCAAGGGAGGTCATACGTAGAGAGGAACCGATTCATGGAATTAATGAAAACCTTTCAAAACAAGGATACCATCGTTGGAAGTCGGAAGGTTTGTCTGGGTCGACGAATTTTATCAAACCGCGGTCAGCCTCAATTCACATATGTCCAGTCAGTAATCTTGTCCCTTACCGCTCTGAGGGCCCAGACTCGCTGATTAACAACAGAGGCTGTATATTAGGTGGGGACTGTAGTGTGCTTTAATTTAACTCAGACATAGACAGTCCAATACTTCCAGGGAGAATTCCATATAGGGTACATAGCTCTTCATCCTAAGCGATTTTGACAGTTTTCATTAGAGCTTTATTTCATCCAGACGTGTTACTTATTACTTTTGTACCTAATCTACTTGAACATCTGGCTGGTAAGAACTGGATTTCATGATTATTGGAGTTTTATTCTGAGTGTTATAGTACAACAACATTTTACTCTTCAGTATCGTAATATGACAGCACAAAATCCCAGATAATACGCAAATAAATGGTTTACAAATTCACATCATCTTAATTTATGGGCAGCTTGTAAAAAGAAAATTTCTATATACCCTTGCCTTTGAAGTCTCGAAAAATAATGGATTTTCGCGTGATTTAAAACAGCCAAGAACATATTACGCCCAACAAGCCTCAGCTTTGTCGCATTGGAATGGCGGGGCTATCGACTGTAGCAAGATAAATATCCAAAATATGTGAGGAAGTCAACCCGAGAATGGTTAGATAAGGAAATGTGCAACCGATGCCAGCGGTCGGTGCTGGCATAGCAGCTTCCGATTTCTCTTCTTTGCGCCTCATGTTCTTCAGGGCGAAGTCCAGTCGTTGGTATACACCATCAAAGGCAGTGAGTCTATCAGCACTGCATCCTCCACAGAGCTTGTTAGCACAAGGGAAAGAATAGGGCAGTTAGCATTAGCGGGTTAGCTGGTGTTACGGGGTCAGGTAGAGGTGTCGGTGATTATGCAGATGGGGATAATAGTTGTGTTAGTTCAAGAGAATCCTGATCAAGAAGTGTGTTAGACGTTAGCAGATTGAGAAATTGGCGAGAAGGATCCGAGTTACTAGGTTTCTTACAGATTTAAAGCTGCAGAAACAGAGAAGGGGTGGGGTAGGGGCGGGGGTTGTAAGAGTCACAGAGACAGGAGCTGGAGCGATAGCAGAAGAACAACAGGAACAGAAGGAATTAGAGAGACAGTGTGGCTAGATATCGGTGGAACAGTTACAGGAGCAAGTATAGTCAAAAAAGTGGGAGGATTATAAGACGAGGTAGGTGAAACTCCCGTCTCAACAGCCAGTCTGATCTTCACGGTGGAATAGGGACCGATTCCACAGAACCATTTACGAAGTCAAAATTTAAAATCTGTACAAAACGCTCAGTTTTTGGGCACTGCAAGTGGATACGTTTGGCTTAGACCAATGCTCATAAGGTGGTCAAAATTTTGCTTTACGAAATGGAAAAATAAGCTTTAATATCGTATTTTTATTTTGACTCGAGTCAGAAGTTTCTCTGAAATGATCAAATCGGTCCGTGGTACCCCTGGCACTGAATAAACGATGCCTTTGTCATCTTGATAAGAACTTGATAAGTTTCAAGGAAAGTAAACCTCGTTTGTTACCTTTGCAGTCATCCTTCTCAGAGTTTTCGAGGGGTTCAACAAAAAAGGTTGCTTCTGTGGTACGCGTTTTCCTGTTATGAAATAAAAGTAAACGAATATATAGGTATAAGTATGTATGTACATCTATTAGTGAGGAATTTAAGGTAATTATTGTTTACCACGCTCTAATGTAAATTTCACATATACTATACGTGTTAGGGGAAGCCGTTGTTGTAAGTCATGATTTACGGTATAAAAATTCACCTAAACTTACGAGGGTCAGTGTCTTTCTGCACCAGAGAGGCTGTGTACTTCCTATCAACTTCTGTCATTACGGTAGGGTGGTCTAAATAAAACAAAATCATATTTAACATTGGAAATTGTTGAATGTTAACACCTTTCATGCAATTTTTTATTGCAGTCAACACTCAAAATTAGAAAGTTTGGCAATGTAAATAAATATTCGATGCAGCTTAATGCAATGCAAATATACATGTT
The DNA here is from genome assembly GCF_032854445.1 of Liolophura sinensis. NCBI lineage: Eukaryota > Metazoa > Mollusca > Polyplacophora > Chitonida > Chitonidae > Liolophura > Liolophura sinensis. The sequence goes on from NC_088306.1 coordinate 27,157,010, forward strand.
TGCTTTTAAGGAAGATGTAAGAATCTGATATCGTACCTGTTAGACTCAAGGTCGTGGCTTTGAGGCGTCGACTTCATGGAGCAAAGTCTTGGGACTTTGAAGTCAGCGGTGTTGCAGACTTCAGATATTTACTCTTAAGTTGTAACGATCTCCCATCGGAGGTGAACTTAATGAATGCGTACTTCGGAAATGAAACACAGAATACCTAAAATCGTGAAGGCAAAGAGTTTAGCTTAGAGTTTCTGAAGTGTCATTTTGTGAAGTGTCGGTTGATACGGCTGACTTCACACCTCCGCCAAAGTACCTACATAAATGCAAAAGCCGCTAGCCAGCAGAGGAATAACGCGTTGTCAGCGGAAAAATTTCGCGTTAATTATCACGATGATTTGGATTTTAAACTGAGCTGATTTGTACATGTATCCTGTTCATTCTTTTGTTTTCACTCGGAAGACGCAAGGGATTTTCAGGAGCTAATCAAACATTGTATCTACTTACCCTATATTTATGTATTTATTGCAATTCTTACTAAAGGATGTTTTATTTACGGGACAGGGATTAGACTACTTGGTACAAGAAACCAGACGGGTCTTCGCATTAAGAGGAATGTATGAACAATCAGACTGACTGGATAGGAATCAACGATATGTCCAGTTCTCATGACTTTTCTCTTTGATGACTTGACAGAACAGAGGTTAGATTGTTAATGCATAAGTACCTATACAATTTTTTGACATACATGTATATTAAAAGGTTTCACTATGCATTTTATACAAACCAGAAACGGATGTCTGAATTTCCTCCTCTCCTTCCATCTCCTAACATTTCCAAAAATAAAAGAAAGAAATGACAGTATGTTCTGTTGCAAAGTTTCGCTTCATATAAGTTGTTTCATGGGCCATTCGTGCTGTGCATTGCGTACACTACTACTAGATTCGATTTGAATGGAGAAATGGAGCAATCAAAAGAGAATGCAGTGTACATGAATGGGAGTAGTTATGAGAATAATTACCTGATTGACATTAAACATAAGCATGCACAAGTTCAGGTGAGAGGGAAGGTGTAATCTAGGTGTCGTGGAACAGGTCAGTACTTTGCGAAAGGTGGCTTGGACAAAATATGAATTCATGGAAAGCCCTATTAGGCGAAGTCCTTAATGGAGGCAACTATTTTAACTATCCGATTGACATTAAGCGTACATGTGCACAACGTCAGAGCTACGTTCGGAGCAAAAAGAGTTTATGTCAAGGGTTAATAGTATTAACTGATGACATACTGATTCAAAAGCTCTACGCTAATGTGTTGTATCCTCAGATTGCGGCTAGGCGTCGTCCAAACTGTCAGAGTTTCTATTATTAACACATTTCCATGTGCTCATCTTCATCTTCCCACGAGGAAGACAATGTTTATCACACTGGCCATCAGAAAATTTATGAACCTTTAAACATCCCTATAAATACTGGCTTTGGATTGAATTTAGAAGTTGCAATCTTGCAAGTAACGGCCATGATCAGCCATAGACATCTTTTTGAAGGTATTTTTAAGTATCACTCCATCTAACCAACCGTTAATCAATCTGCATTGGGCTCGTATAGTGATAATTTAATCATCATGGTTTTTGTGGTCGTGATTTACAAATCAAAAATCTACTTAACATGAACAAAAAAAGAAAGGAAGATTCTAATGTTGTCATGACAGGCGAAACCTTGAGATTCCTTTGTTACCTTTTAACGTATCTATCCGGAATTTATACACCCGTTTGACAATCGTGCTACAACTGAGCAACACTTTACATCAGCCCGATTTTTTTCTCTCCAAAATGTAATTGATTTAACAAGATAACCATAGCTTCAGTGTCATTGACAAAAGGATGAGATCTAAATATATGGATTTTGTTTTTAACCTAGGCGGTGCGCGTCACTGACGATACATCTTTGTCAGGATAATTTGATATGGTTGTCAACCTTCCTGGCATAACGCCTACAATATCAAATTCACGATGCCGCGGGCCATGGCCGTTCTGACAACATTTAACCAAGTTGACATTTAATTTTAACACATGGTCATGAATGATTATCATATTAATCTTCTGTTTACAGAAAAGTATATTACAGGAGCGGGAAAAATATATAGCCATTCATCAATCCAGGGCATTTTTAGATTAGGGGAATCATAGGGAATTTAAATGTAATGTAAATGACATGACAAATAGTTATGACATTGCGTTGATTCAGTACTGTATACTTCTGGAGACGTCCGCTACTATGGATTCTTTAGAATGTCAGCTCCGGTCAGTCCGTGTCATTTAGTATTATGTTCGGGAAAACCCATAGTTAGCTCTGAACTTCGAATAACCAAGAAATGTCCGATTTCAAGGTTCAACAAACAGCAGCAACAGCATGTGTGTGTGTGTGTGTGTGTGTGTGTGTGTGTGTGTGTGTGTGTGTGTGTAAAGGTGCAGGTACTGTATGCAGGCACATGACATCTGTGCTTCAGTTGGTGCGGGTAACTGTGTTAGGGATATCTCAGGTATAAGGAGGTATTAACCCTAGTTCTGTTGTGATACCGGTATGTCCTACTGTTGTTATATAGACAATATGTCAAGCATATGTGGGGAAATTATCAGCAAATAATACTTCCAGGTGTTCTCTGGGAGTAACATTTCCAGAAATGGTCCAGTAATAACTTGAAAAAGTTCCAAAATCTGGGACTCACTGTGCCGACAATGGGAATCTTAGTCCTACTGTTGCTCGGGAACTTATATGTATAGACCACTTCTCACAGTGTAAATGTTTCAGCGTCTACTTGGGAATTATTAACTTTTGGTCCAGAAAATCCCAGTTACAAACTGTTGAGATATACAGTCACAATCATGGTTGGAAATGTCAGTCCCACAGTCTGGGAACACTTGTGTCATAATTTGGAACTAACAGTCCCACTGTCTCTTGGTATGCTCTAAAGCTGAAATCCCACTTCAGTGCTGACAACTTGTCTAGCTACTACTTTACACTGCTTATATAAATGTAAAATACTTAGAAAGCTAACTAGGTGGAAACTGAGATATTAACACGACGGTGGTTCAAGAACATCTGGGACTAAAAGGGAAGGTGGGGGGGGGGGGGGGGATTTGATTTGCACTGGCGCTTTTCCGGCCCAAAGGGCCGATGCGCGCCAAAACTTGGCGTCATTGAAAGTGCTTTTAACCTGGATAATATATAAAGGAAGAGTATATTATTTAGAACAAGAAGAAGAAATTTCAATACTAAAAGTGGGAATTTGCCCAGTATTTATAGTCTACCCTCATAAATATTCATGAATACCAAGTATGGCACTCATGGCACTGATTGGCTAATACCAAAGTCACAACATCTATGCATAGAAACACTATACATGCGTATCTAATCTTATGGCGCAAAAATCTAACTGTAAATAGATTTTAATAATGAAAAGGTGAGCAATAACTTGTAGGTAAAAGGGAGATGAGCCTATAGAGTAAAAAATATTTACTTTCACAAGTACAAGTTAATGTCCCTTTTGAAACTCTTCAATATGAGTTTAACACTAAAGGATGTCGTAAAGTAGACAACCCCGTCAAACAACAGTTCACCGTGAACTACGATCGTGTGCGGTGAAACAACAACAAAAAAATGATTTAGTGTCCTAAGCTTGGTACAAAGGACGTTTTGTGCCAAAATCATGCCACAGTCAGTGAGTACTAATGTTGTTTTAACTGGAAAGATGCTGTACGTAGTTTCTTACAACCAGAATATGTCCAAAAGTAAGGGAAACTCTACTGGAATTTCTCACTTCAAAGTATTAACAATGGCGGATATTTCGCCAAACTTAAGGCTTAAAACTTTTCTAGAAAAATGATGTTTGCAACCTAGCCAAACTACATGTGATCACCAGACTTGGAGAGAAACTCCTTCAACATGTCAATGTATTATACGTAAAATATGGTCATCTAATTAAATCATCAAGTATTAAAATTCTTACGTTGGAAAGAACATGGGTACACGGAAACTGTGCCCTTCAAAAGTTATGTAAAGGCGCCAAAAAAAAGGAAACCGTTGTAACAGTGTGTAACCCACTGTGTCTATTCCTTTCGGTTCTACAACAGGGGCTCTAAAACATGACGACGACCAAATGGCTTCATTAAATCAGTCAAAATTTTAGAACTCATACCCTACCCAAATTACAGCGTTGGTGAAGTTTAATGTGAAGTGACAGAAAGATAACTGCACGAGGTTGTTAAATTACACTGACAATCACAAAGATTCAGTCATGTACCCGTGGTCTTTCTCTAAACGTAATTGACTCGTATTTCCACAAAGTCTATCACATGAAGACATAACACGCCTAAAGTATCCTTAGTTTTGAAGGATTTCTCATTACGGGTGACAGCTTCGTTTTTTGAAAGTGTTCAAGGGTGACAGAGTCTAGGTGTAATGACATGATATTTGCAAGGTATATCAATCGACAACCAAATTGACCGTTTCATGTGTATAATCGCAACACGAAGCTCAAAAGGTAACAATACTCACTAATAAGAATTAGACCGGCCCGGATAGCACAGTTGGCAGAGCGTCCGCTTCGGCACCGGTAAATCCAGAATCAATCCTGGGTCGAATCACACCTAAGACTTTAAAAGAGGAAGGTGTAACTTCCTCGCTTGGCGTTCAGAATGAAGGGGATAGTGCAACCCGTATCAGTATAATGCGTCGGGCGGGGTGACCTACTTGCCTTCGGTAAGTCGTCTCAGTGAAGGAGCACTCGACAAAAGAGCGGTGGAAATCCGTCCTGCAACAAGGAGATACATTACATACACCCTAAGGATTCCTTCGTCGTCATGTGACTGAAAAATTGTTGAGCACGACGTTATATCCATAGCACTCACTCACTCACTAATGAGAATTAGGTTTGCGAAAGAGTTATAGACCTTACGAAACGTGGTGCCTGAAGAGACCATTAGTACATTCTTAACTGATAAATTATCTTCTCTTTTAGCTTCTGGTATATCACCTGAAAAAAAAAAAATGATTCAAGGTTGAAGCATTTGTTGCAATGTGAATGGCACACGCCCCACCCATGATTTTGGTTGTTCATGTTATACGTTCATTTTAAACACTATGCCCGTGAAGTGCGCTTTCGTTCCTCTTATGACTGACGTACTTCTACATTTACCGTTACATTACGCTTTTATGATGAGCATTTTAAACTACAAGCATGTGCAGTTTATTCGTTTATTCACAACTGATCCTGAGTGTTAAACTTTATGAAAAGGTGCTCAATTTAATATACGCCCCAGTATACGAAGATCACAATTTTGCAAGGCCTTATAGTATATAGAAGATAAAAGCCTAAACAGAGTGTACATGAGCTAGGACACCCCTAAGCCACTCTATCTGCTTTTCTTGGCTAAGGACCAAACCAAGATCAATACCTGGAGGATCGTAAACCACTTGGCTGTCTGAAAACCGACGGGGGAGTCAAACCACACACTTAATTTGGTGTTTTGGAACAGGACTTTCCAGCATAATGACAGTAATAGTTTACTTTTGTTGCCGTCGAAGTCTGGACGCGTGTGTCTAATAGTTGGTGTAAAGTGAGTGTCTTCATTAGCGCAATGTGTTGTATTTACGCCTGTATTAATTGAATTGGTCCTACGGTAGCCATTTGTATCTGGTGACCATGTTTCATGTCGTTCAGTTGCTTCTGTGTATGGCCCTAGGAGATAGTGAACAATGAATGGCAGTTACAAAATAATTGGTAGTGTTTTAAGATTCAACATGTGTCTAACCAGATGACATTTATTACACTGCTTTCCTTTAATTCAAGCAGTCACGCTTTCGGAATATGTGTTAAGGCAGAAGTAGCATGTGGAATCAACATCAACGAAAATGTTGTCCCCAGCGAGTTACAAATTTCTGCGCTGATGCAGTGTTATATACAATGTATCGAACATCCAAGTGATCTTACGATTACTTATCCGGAACGTCCATTGTTGGTATTCGATGTCTCTTTCAACCTCAAGAGCAGCGAAGACTGTGATAGTTAGCAAATGGTCACTCGTTACCTGTGAAGCCTTGCCTCTAATACATTTACCTCGGTCATGGTTTTATTCTATCTGTTTATGTACAGGTAAATGCTTAGATAGTAGCACAGAAATACCCCTGCACCACAAGAAGAAGGCCACAGTCTTGACAAGGTCGTTGTCATTTAAATGCAAATACACGAAAGGATAGCATTCCTGAATGTGTTTTAATATACATAAGTTTTAATATATACATATTCTATGCACACACAACTTTAGGACCACCGCAAATAATCAAAAGATGGTACGTATATTTAGTAGGTTGACCTACACCGTTTTGATCATAAATAGCGTGTATGCACTGACTGTTCAAATTATATTTTTTTGTGAAAAATTTACTTTATTTAAAAACATTTGCTCTTGTTGCTACTTAATGATTTTCATGGGTTAGGATAACGTGACAATTAGGCGTTTCTTATGATCTGAACTAAGTAAGACACTGCAGTTCAAACATACAAACGTTTATCGAGGCCGACATGTGACGAAGGTAAAAAGCAATTCTGAGTGTTACCCCGGATCCCAATAAAATCAGACAGATCATTAGGATCATTTCTGACATATAACTACAATAACCCAACTACAATATAACTACAAAAACTCGTGACATATGTTGTAAGTGCATCACATGATTCATGCATTTTTGATAAAGCATTACCCCTACTCAGGCAGCCGATGTGAGTGGTGAAATGTGTTCTTGTCATTGGGTTTCCGCTTTTCTCAGCTCAGTACAAGGCAGCAGTAAACCTAGCACGTTTAAATGCAGCACACAGCTTGAAGAAATGTCCAGGAATTCTATCTCAAATGGCACCTAAAACTCCTTATGTAAGTCTCTTTTGATCTTCTCTGGTCCTGTACACATCGCTTCGAGACACGAAGTATTTTTGGATTCTTTAATGGGTTGTAAATTGGTGGTTTTCAATCTCTCCTCTCAGGACGGAGAGCCGTGCTGAGGCCAATTAAGTTGTAAGAATACTTGTTATTTCAGACCGCATTTTCATTAAATTAACAGTTTAACACACGTCCGTGTCTAGCTGTTTTAAAGCATTATCTGTTACTTAGATCACTTGTATACGATTGACTTTGTTTTGCTGTTTTATGTAAAGAAAGAGTTTATAGATAAAAAAAAAGTATTTGGAACTTGAATCTGCAATAGATTTATTTATTTATTTGATAACTGTTTTACTCAGTACTCAAGAATATTTCTTTTATACGGCGGTCAGCTTTTTAGTGGGAGGAAAGCGGACAGAGCGAGAGGGAACCCTAGGATCTCGGAAGACATTCTCACGTACGGCAGGAGAAGAAGCTGGCATGATCTGGACTTGAACTCACAGCGACCGCATTGGTGGGAGGCAGCGGGGCCATGGCGCCGCGCTGGTACGCTAACCACGAGTACCCTAAATCTGCAATAAAGTTATTATCATTATTACACTAAAGTGGTGTAACATCGTTCGTTCTGTAACCCACTGTCAGATTCAAATCTGTAATATAGTTAAAGACGTACAGGACAGAGAGTAAAACCTGAGCAGCGACGACAGTGTGACAGACGTACAGCATAGAGAGTAAAACCAGAGCAGCGATGACAATGTGATAGACGTCCAGCATAGACAGTAAAACCAGAGCAGCGAAGACCAATAAGTCTGAAGCGGTTTACATGCCAAAGGCGTTTTAAACCTACGCAGGTACTCGCAGTACAAGCAGAATCAGTTCAGATACCCAGCCTTTGATCAGCGTGGTCCCAATATCAAGCCCCAAAGCAAAACTCTGCTGGTGAAGAAATTAAGTGAAATAAGTTTAGTTAGGTTCTCCAAACGATTTAAGCAAATAGTGTCATTTGGGCAGATGAGCATAAATGTTTTCGATGATGGAAGGGTATTGTGGGATATCTGTAAAAAAAACAGGTAAAAATGGCTTATGTATTTATTTTTCTGAGGTATTCATAATATTTAGGCAAAATGCACGAGGTCTGGTTTTAGATACGGTACACTAAGAGTTTGAATTCAGGTGTATGTTGAATTTAAGCGTGGAAACAGACATAGACACCCGGCAGTTCATTCATCAAACTGGAGAAAATTCTCGCCCATGTGAGTGGGAGTATATTCAGAACGAAGGTAACGCAGCAATGCACTTTCAGCCAATAAAGCGCAGTATATACAGCGTCAGAAACAGACTGCTAGTGTTACATGCTGTCCTACATCAAATTAGATTTATTTATTTATTTGATTGGTGTTTTACGCCGTACTCAAGAATATTTCACTTATACAACGGCCGCCGGCATTATGCAGGTCACTTATTTAAAAGGACAAGAAAAGCAAATTATCGAATTATGACTGGCACCACTTGAAAGTGTCCCTAAAATCTGAGATTCATAAGCATTTCTTACTTTCAGCATCCAGCATTAGTAAGAAGATTAAACAAAGTTTTTCGTGCACTGATTGAAGATGCCAATCTTAAACTCTTCACTAAAACCAGGAGTTTCAGAGGCCTCCTTGCAAACAAAGGTATTAATATCGTAATAACTTGCCAAAAAGTGTGCAAAACATATACCGTATAACTAATTTAGTCGACGTGTAGCAAATTGCAACTATCATCACTGCAATTTGTGTTACCCAGTTCCGCTTAAGTCATGGCCTTAAGGGCATCTACGTTGTTACGTTACAAACGTAGACATGAAAGGTTGCAATATATCACTAGGGCAAATCCCGTAGATAAACTGGCAAGTGAGGGGAGTGTTTCCGTAATTGGTGTGACTATTTGCCAACTACCTGATTGTCGACACTGCTTTGGTGTTAATCCTTATGCTGTATTCTTGTCTGCGCGAGTATCACACACCTCACAGCTGACAGCCTTGTCCAACAGTAAGGTGAACATTACCCATAAAGTTGACGAACTGACAAAGAAATACAAATCCGACACACTTACAGCTAATAAGCGAATACAAATACATTATCTTCACATTCCAAAACTACAAAAATAATGATGGTTCTTTTTCTTGGATTAGTTAACAAGAACTACACAAGAAAAACATAACCAACGAGTGATAAAAAGTGGTGGAAATTGGTATGTTAGATTTCAATGTTTATAAAAGAGTACAGCTCACAGAGTAAAACCAGAGCATCGACGAAAGTGTGATAGCTGGTAGATGGTCACACGTAACCGGTGAAATATGGCATCTCGTCAATTTACCTCAGGCATGGTTTTATTATCACTTTTCACGTAAATGATTAAACAGTAGCAATTTACACGCCCCATAGAATCATGAATAAGCTTAATTAAGTGAAAACGTGTAGTGATGTTAGTTACAATTTATTGCACATCACTGCCCCTTTAGTGTAAATACATTGCTGGAATACGTTGAGCTAGGTGTCGGCTGAGGCTTTCTTCAGGCAGCTGACGAGATGCAATGAGGAAGTAGTCAAAAGTTTTCAGTGATGACGCAAGGCTAAGTCATTTTCTTTGTTTATAGAGTAAACCGAATGACAACGTGTATCACTAGGCAAATATCTGGCGTATAAGTTTTCACATACTTTTTCTTCTAGTAACGTCTTGGTTTAACAGATGGATTTCGTTGTGAGCTGTGGCATACGTCGGTAAAATAATTTGTCCACATCAATGGCTGTGTCTGCTGCTGAAATTTCCAAGACAATAAGAGTATCGATTGATGCAAAGTATATATATATATATATATATATATATATATATATATATATATATATATATATATATATATATATATATCCATGAAGATTGATCTCTGACAAGAAAAATCGAGATCTGAATGTTGACACAAGTTGATGATGTATTTCCGCTCGCTTAATGCTGTAAGAGAGAACTATTTCGAAAACCCCTGAAATGGATCGATTTTGCTGCCAGAGCAAAGATGCATTTGTTTATGATGACTGAAACAACGGGTCAAATCTGTCTCTGTTTCGATTATTCATATCCATCTATCAAAACTGATATTTTATCCGTGAATTCGAGTGTTCAGATTTGCCACTTTTAGGGTGTCAACTTTCCATGGTACTTCAACGTCTGTAAATGGTGACAACCTGTCAAAACACTTTGATCCTGACAAATGACGAGGGTTTTGGTTATACTTGATGGACTGTAAAAATTTATTAACAGTGATAACTTTTCCAATAGTTCAAGAGGCTATTACGTTTCATGCCAACGCTTGTCAGACTAGGATTTTGTCATATGTGCCTCGGAAGCCGGGATGAATAATTCTGGTAATAATTCTAACACAGTATTTTGGTTAGTATTTTTGGTTAGTTATAGACAGGTGACTTTTAATATATTGCAACTACTCTTACGTTTTTTCACATAATTCTGCCATGGTATCCATGGCGCTAAGCAGTGTTATGTTGCTACTAATTACCCATATAAATGAACACTCAGAATAAAAGCCTGAATTAGGTAAACTGATAAATGGCTTGCTTTCACCGGTAATACACGTGACCATTTGCCAACTATCACAGTGTCGACACTGCTCTGGTTTTACCCTGCTGTATTTGTGTTGTTCCACGGTCAACCAGTTAAAGCCTCCACTTTAGTAAACGGTTGACAGCAACCTCGTCGTGGTTTCCACTTCCCGTTTTCCTCCTACCGCAATGTTGGCCTCCGTCGCATCAGTGAAATATACTTCAACATGGCGTAAGATACCAATGAAATATATAAATAGTAACCAGAAAACCTGGATTCAATTCTGACTCCGGTAATGCCGAAAGCAATGACTTTGCTTTAATCTTCTGCCATTAACTTTCCCATGGTTGGCTACTGTATACCATGAATGGGTTTAACGTCTTGTTCGTGTTTTGGATTATCCGGTATAGATCGTGTCAACGCTCAAGATATATATTATACCTCTCGAAATACGGTCACGCTGTAGCAGACAGAACTGTGGTAAATAGTGTTAAAAATAAGTGCCTAGAGGGAAAATGTCAGTTTCTTTTAACACAGATATACCAGGTATAGAATACAAAGCAGCAGTAAACCTTTCATCTCAGACCTTCCACTCTCGATGATTATTTTGGTTGAATCTAGCACGCAATGAAGCAATGTGTTACGTTGGTACTCTGTCTTCAAGGGAGGTTAAAACACCTCATGTACAGCGAACTCTTGAGTACTTTGAGCACCATTTTGAGATTACCGTTATTTTGGGAATCTTAATGGGTTTCTTAAGTCCTGGTTTTCGCACGGCCCCATGTCGATAAGGCTTTCCTAGAGCGGTTTAAGCGCTGTGTATACCCGGTGTTTCCGACTGTTAGATCTGAAGAGGTATTAGAGACTTCCATGTCTGGCTTGGCTAAACTTGGTGTCTCCATTAAGTCGCTTGTATGCAATTAGGGGTTATTGTTTCTCACTACACCACGAAGCCTTTCTCAACAGTTCAACACAGAAGATGGCTAAACTTGCCAGGAAATTATTTCTTTCTGTATTGAATCATCCGATTCTAACCTGTAAATCCGTGGATTTCACAAACGCATGTATCAGGTTTTCTTTTTCTGAGCGGAAAACCAGACAGGTCACAAGAGTGTGATAGAAACATTTGCACTTATCCAATGGTGGCCAGCATATTATCACTGAAAAAAACTAGAGTGCCTGGAATGAACCAGTGAACTGTTCGTTTAAATGCAGTCTCCGTTTGCAGAACTCTTCACTATCTATCAACAAACTCTTCCACTTCAGGCGTATAATATATTGAAGGAGGGTAAGTGGGTCTATAAAAACTTTATTTATATATGGTCCACAGAGAAATGGAGGCAAAGGAATGTACAAAATTCCCCGTCTCAAAAGGAAATTATGACCAACCCCCTAATCATTTACCCATTGAATGGTGATAATCTTACTGTGCCACAACATGCAAACGGCTGTACAGGTTATCAATAAATTTGTTGGGCATTTTGTGAATCTTCTCGATTCAGAGGACGTCATTTCTCACTCCTTATCAATACGCTCAAGTTTTATTGTATATCAGCTGTTATATTTTATTAAGGATGGACACTGGTAGAGGCGAACAGCGCAGCAAGCATTAATCATCAGAACAGAAAACAATAAGTACTTATTTTTAGGTGGGCGCTTCCCTGTGTAAAGCCTACTAACCTTCGACTACTCGACCCCGACTACGCATTTTAAATGTAACCTTTACTTTCTTTAGTGGAATAAAACAAGTAAAATCCACCTCTATGTTCCATCGTTCATATGAATGTCACCTTAAGCCATTCGTATACAAAGCGTCAACGATTATGGACTATGCGGGTCAATGATTGCAAGACCATTTTCCAAAACAAAGTTGAACACAAACCTCCAAAGAACTAGGAAAGTGCATAACATCAAAAAATAGCACGGATTCATGCCAGCAGTAATTGTCAATATTGACGGAAAGCCTCCGTGAACACACCAGACGATTAAATCAGTATCCGAACTGTATTCCATGCTGTAAATAACGGCCATCACAATACAGACTGACCCAGTTCTGACCTGTACGACAAGCCCTTGAACAAACAGGTCGTGTGGAGTCCAGCCTACGCTGGTGAAATACTAAGGCTTTTCGTCATTTCTCTAAGGTTCTTAACGAGGTTCCGTATTATGAGTTTGGAGCAGAGCCATGAAAATAGATCTAGGCGCCGTGTCATACATTCAAATAAGCTTAAATATGTAAGCGAAGTGACTTGTATCAGTTGCTAGACGTTTTGCTGTCCTTGGTCAATACCTGGACAAACAGTAACTACTTGTATGTCTGAAGAAACGACGGGAGAGTGAACTTACCCGTCTGATTAGCTGCTTCACGATATTGACTATTTCCTTCCTTCTAAATCTAGATCGGGGTGTCTTACAGTCTGTGTGTTCATTAGCAGATGGTGTTGCATCGGAAATCATTTCAACAAACACTCTGGAAACTCTCATCGGTGTGAGCTACCAAAGTAAACGTTATGTCCAGATCGGTAACAGGGCAAAATGGACGAAATGATCCAAAACTCGAACCGTATTTCAACGTGGTCAAGCTCTGATCCAAGTTTAAGGTAAATACGTCCGTTTCAGTATAGAGAGTGAAACTAGTGCAATCTATCATAGTGCGATAGTTGGCAAATGATCCGCATCCGTTACAGATGAAATTCGGCCTCTTACCAGCTTAACTCTGTGTTGTATTCTAACTGATTCTGTAAAATTCTTAAGAAGTAACAAATTATACATCCTCTGGGGCTAAACATCACCGTTGCCTGGTCCATTTGCATTGTTATAATGTAATTGTGTATTAAACGTAATGAGAACACAGTCTTTTGATTAATTCTAGGCTAGGGAGTCTACTCAAGCCATGGTGCTACGGACGTGTGTGGTGCCTCTGTAGAAGCATATATATGAATATAATATAAAGAATAAAACACTAACTCAGGTAAATTTTCAAGGGGAAGGTTAAATTCACCGGTAAATACGAGTGAGAATTGTCCAACCATCACACTGTCGTCACGCCACTGGTTTCACTCTGGGTGGTGAATAACCGATTCCAGTCTCCGTGGTTGAGTGTGCGTGGCTGAGCATAAACATTAGCAAAACACCATACCTCAAACTCAAGAGATTCAGCTCTATTCTGTTTTAAACAATCGATGTTCGTGGCAGTTTGTCAGAGCGAACTTCGTGTGCACACGTCTTTGTCCCTGTAGCCGTTGTACAAAAATACATAATTAATGATCATAACTAGGCCATCCCAATTTAAATTTCCCATGAGGACACTTACTGTACATTCCTTTGTGGACATTCTATACATGTACCTCTGTTCAGCCACAACTTCCCAAGAGATGCTAGGCCAACGTGTTTCAATGGGTAGAGCCTTGTTTTTATGAATTAAAGTGAAATCACTCGAAAATCTAATTCTTCAATTATGATCAGACGTACTTCAGATGAAAAACGTTGAATGCAATACCAAAGTGTTTTCACTTGTTACAGAGCTTTTGTGAATTAAAATTTCCCATAAATTCCCAAGTATATTGAAAGGTTGATACCAAGATTAAGGCAGAATAAACTGTCCACACATACACACGCATACATATAAACTGACGGCCAAAAGAAACTTTACGACTCCGTGAATTAAATTTAACCAGCCTTTTCAGCAAATTAATACCAAATTATTGTAGGAAAACATTATACGAAGCATATTCCCTTGTACGACAAGCGTCATATACGCCCACACGAATTTGTTTGGAGACAACGAAGAAAGTTGAAAAATCACATGACTCATGGATGGCCGCACCTGCACATGTAATAAGTGTATAAAAACGTTACACACAGCCGAACATCGTCACCAGAGGTTACGATGGGCTCGAATTGTACGCCGTTGGCAACGACGTGATTGGCAACGTGTTGTTTTCACGGATGACAGCCGTTTCTGCCTGTTCCAAGCCGATGGCAGACAGCGAGTTTACCGTCGAAGAGGCGAACGAACGGCTGCATCATGCGTCCAGGAGGTGGAACGGACACCACTAGTCATCATCTACGGGAACCTAACAGGTCAACGTTACGTGGATGAAATTCTACGTCCTATTGTCCTGTCATTCCTTCAACAGTAGCCACCTGGTGTCCTGTACCAGCATGACAACGCCAGACCCCATACAGCTCGAATTGTGCAGAACTTCCTAGACGCCAACGACGTCAAGGTCTTGCCGTGGCCTGCACGTTCCCCATATATGTCTCCCATAGAACACCTTTGGGACATCATGGATCGTCGAGTAAGACAAAGGCCACACCTTGCAGCCAACCGACAAGAATTGGCGTTCGCTCTCCAAGATGAGAAAATGCAATTGTTCCAAACTAAATTGGAATCACAAATCTTTTTAGTACTTGGCTGAACGCTATGATCTCATAATTCTTTGCCACCTAACACAAATATAACGGGTGAGTTAAAGACCTCGGTATAAAGAAAAGGCGACAGCGAACCGCCAGCCCTTGTAGAATTGTCTAAAACCTGAGACCTGGTTAGCATGCCTGGAAAATTAGCTATTTTTCAAGACATCACCACGTTGATCTACGAATCCACACAAGCGGAAAATTCACAAACTCAAGGTAATACGGAAATAAAACCACTTTCTTAATACTGTTGGGATCAGAGCGATAAAAGGGCATAATTTCCACAGTTCCGTGCTGACATACAACTCACGAGACCTGCCAATCAAGATTTTTTTCCAAACCTTTTGGGAATCCATTGAGGGACAAGGTATATGGGGTTGTCAATAAGTCGCCCAAGTGGTATGTAGAGTATTGATTGGCACACGAGGTCCAGACAGGCCCGAATGAATTACTGACAACACCTATATCCATAAAGGATGGCTGTTGGCAGAAATCAGGACAATAAAAGTGACGAAACAGTCTAAGGATTGATTATCCGTCGTGAAACTGTGGATCAAAAATGTTTCGAAAATCCCGTGTGATCTATTTCGCTGCCATACCAAAGGTGCGCCAATCGCTTTTGGTGATTTCATACAAATTCACATCTGTCATATTTTCATTACTTGCGTGAAGTTACCGTTTTCTTTTTCTTCCCTGGAATTGTTTTGAGAATACATCGTGTTAGGTGGTCTAACCTTCCTACCAGAGGTGTGGGAACGATTGTAACATGTCAGAACAATTTTAGAGAACAAATTTCTTGCAATTATCACACTGGCAATTCATGAGCTACATCCAGACGAGAACATGTTCCAAATCAAGAAGAATGAGAACATCTGAGTTAGAAACTGTTTAAACCCGAGTTAGATGATTAAAACAGCTTAAATAATTAAAAGCAGTTCGTATAATAAGGTTTTAAGCACAACCTTAAACAGATGGTTCAATACAGCTCTTATTCCGTTTTTTGCTTAGCGTTCAAGTCCAGCCCATACTGGCTTCCTCTCATACGTGGTGAGGGCTACCAGCAACCTGCTTATGGTTTTGGGTTTCCTGCCACCATAATGATGACCGCCGGTAAGTAAGCCTCGATATTCCTAAGGACGGTGTAATACAACAATGAAGTAAATACATAAACTGCAAGTTTCCCCCATAACGGACAAAAACCCGGTAAAGGTTGTGCAGACGACGATGTGAATTTGCTCTCTATTTGATCCGCTCTTCTACTGTTCTAAAAACGGAATCGTCGCCGATGGTATAAAAGTCTTGCGTCAGTCGTCCCCAGCACGCTTGCTCTTCTCTAATCTCAAGCAAGAGACAATAGACCCAAGAATAGTGCAAGCCTTTCATCTGCAAGACTGCCACTAGGTAGACATTTATTCCGGCGATCCGGCGATTCACGCTATGACTCTTCATCACCAACTCGTCAGAAAAAAAAAAGGATAAAAGAGGTGGAGATGGAGTTAAAACAGTCTTAAACAACCTGAAAGACTACCATGGCGGGGGATAGGATGCAAGTCCGCCGGCAGGCGGGGAAGAAACGGACCAGCTCATAGAAAGCTTGACTCAACGCACGGATCGCTTACGAGAGTTCAGCGCACATCAGCCCCTGATTGAATTAACGCCGCATCGGCAATATTCCAGCCATTTACTGGCGACTCCTGCTTGACTATTTAGAGCAAATACCCTCCACCATCAGATAAATCTCCACCCGGTAGGACAGGTTAACACGACACAGCGGCCTTTTTTATGACTTTCTAGGCCTTTTTCAGGCCACCCACATATCCCAGTAGATAGCTCTTAATGTGAGCATTTGTTTTATTTTTGGTACTAAGATTTGGCGTTATGTGTAATGTGGTTTCATTGTAAACAAGAGCTTACCCTAGTCTCCCGTTGTGGTGTAAAGTCACGGTATATATGCTTGGTTCTGCGATGTCTTGTGAAGTCTGAAATTCTGTTAAATTTCACATCACAATCTTGACACCTATACGAAAATCTCTTGGGGTGGTGAACTTTTTAAGTTAAGCCGATTTAAACGGCAACTGTGTTCAAACACCATCCCAACACAAATCACATATAAATCCCATAGTGTTATAATCCTGCTATAGACTACAGCATATATACGTTCATCCTATGTACCCTTAGCTTATATTACCTAAAACGTGAGTGAAGCTACCATCACACGAAGTGACGCTTAATCACTTCAATCTGGGCCATTTGGAATATTCTGGACAATTTTCACCTAACCCAACCTAGTTCATACCGGTTAACCCAACATGGGTGTTTTTCCCTTATTTTTTTCTGGTATCTTTTATCATCGCGTAACACTGGTCTACCCTTGCTTTTTACAACCAACCATCCCATCTCTCGTGAGTACTAACCTGGATTTTCTATGCTAACCTATCAGTGACTATACACAAAGAATGATCCTGGCGTTAAATTGTATGGAGATTCAAAGCCTTAATCCCTATGAGAATAACCAGCGAGGGATAGGGGTCAAACATACATTATTATGTATATTACCACTAACCTAGTCCGAGTCTCTGTGGTGGGGAGCAGGTAGCGGCCAGAAACTCAACTCCACTTACCTCTAGTTTAGCCGGTCAAATCCACATAGTAGCATCCCTTCCAATCGCCACACAAAATTTTGTAATGATAATGTAACAAAGTATCGTTTCACGAGTAAAATGGTTCCGGGCTATACGGATCACAGTCGCCAGTGATTTCAACACAACCGTCACGTGAACACTTGAATCGTCAACAACAATCGAACTTTTGGATTCTATAATTTTATTTAAAGGAGAAGAAAACTTAAAAACATGACACTACAGGCTGAAAAGAGCACATTTTTTATATCTGGTGGTTCCTGTTGCACAATTTTGCGATTTTTCTCCACCATACACATAAAGCCTGAAAACGGCAAAGCTGGCATAAATCGCTGAGTCCATCGCGTCCTCCATCTTTAACACCCTGTAATTTATGCTGGGCTGTGTTGCCTCTCAGCCAATGAGTCGTTAAAACTGCCGGCTTGTTCGTGTAAACTCGGAACCTACGTCCAGTATTACGCTTTTCCCGATCGTCAAACGGAAAACGAATTGTACTGTTCGCTACCTTCTGGGAAGAAGAGTTCTACCGGAAATGTACGAACTGCTCTTCGGCGGTTTCCGATGGCAATCCTCCTCCTAACACAGAAGACTTCAGGACTAGTTCTTTGGCAAAATGGAGTCGCGCAAAGCGGATTTGGCGCCGACTTTATTTATAATTTATCAACTTGAGGTACATATTAAAATTTTTTATGGCATGCACCTGCGAGGAAATGCATACTCTGTTCAATGGTATTTGATTGATATTTAAATTTTCTTCTCCTTTAAGATACTGCAAAATTATGATACTATAAATAGCCAAATTTCAAAAAATTTAAACTTGCGTTGCCAAAATAATGTAAGAGACTAAGATTATCATTGTTAAAAAAAATAAACTAAAAAGGTCCTCTTATACGGGCAAGTTCCTAAAAGTCTATTCACCTATTTTAAGTGCATGGCAGCCGTCTTGAAAACACGACAGTACCACATGGCCTGGAGGCTTCATCCTTAGAAACGATACTTTACTGGATTTCAATTTTTTGTGGCTATTGGAGGACGATATGTTGCGATGTGGATTTGACTAGCTAGACCAGAGGTAACGTCTAATAAATTGCAGTTAACATCACTGCATTTTTTTACCTAATTCTGCTTTAAGCCATGGTCCCAGTGGGCTTGTAAATTGCTACTATTTGTACAATTACATGAACAGTTAGAATGAAACCCTGACTGAGGTAAACTGAGAAGAGACCGTATTTGACCCGTTAAGTGTGACCGTTTTCCAGTGGTCACGCTGTCGTCGCTCCTCTGAGTAACTGTCTATGCTGTACGTCTTTAATGATATTGCTATCGTGGTGGTGGTTATACCATTACAGAAATTCATTCTTGTAACAATTGATTTGATATTTTCTATCAGAAGTGAGATGGCCCATCTCTTGACCAGAAAGAAAGACTTCACAGATGTAGAGAATATGCGCAACATCGGGCTTTTTGCTTGGGGCGATATGTCAGCTAAAGAAATTACAGACTAACACAGATACCACCTTCTACAGAACCATTTCATGTTCATTTCATTTTTTCTGTCTTATCTGTGAGTTCTGTCCAAGAACCTATGGGTTTAATTTTATCATTGTCACACGCGGTGTTCACAAGTTCATAAACTTAAGGCCGTAAAATACACTTACCCGTCACATCAGACAAAACTGAATAAGAACCTCACTGCACAGAACGCGTGTCGTCATTTAATTTGTATGTGTAGCTAGCATACATATTGTTAATCACACAATGCATGTATTCCCCTCGCAGGAATTCCAAACTGTGTTGCAGACAAGTATTTAAAGCCAAAGATGGGACTGAAACACTAGCATTTCAGAACATGTGGTTGGCTGAATTTGATTGACTGGTGCATTCACCAGCAAAGGAAGGGTGGAGGGTGGTGGTTGGGGGGGGGGGACTACTGCAAGTTCCGGGCTCTTTTTGTGAAGGTTTCAAAAGCTCACCTGAGCACCTTAGTTAAGGAACCATTCCAAAGGTTGCCAAAGGCAAGGACGAGATATTAACACATCCTGGAAACTATGTCTACCAGCAGCAGGCCTTCATAGCTGCAAAGACCTTCGTGTTGACTTCTGAAGACCCACAAGCAAGAATTGCTAACATCTTAGACTCACAAAGACATCAATTTTCACACAAGAACAAACATATTCTCAGAAAACTAGTGGAAATAATTCTCCTTGGTGGTCGGTAGAGCATTCCTTGAAGAGGCAACAGAGACGACAGAAACACTGACGAGAATACAAACAAAGGAAACTGTCTTGCCCTTTTAGATCTTCAGGCCTAGGCGGATGAATACTTCAAGATCACCATGACAGTGATAGACGGTATCAAATGTACACCTCAAAAAATATACAGATTGAGATTATCTCAGCTATTTTGTCATGTATTAAAGAAAACATCTTAAATGTTCTTCCAAACGTGATACTTTAGCCTTATGGCTGATAAAGTTACTGACAAATATTCAGTCCAAGAAATTTTTGTCAGTGTGCGTCAGGTTTGCGGACATCACTGCTGCAGAAGTACCAGAAATAAAAGGAATATTCTTAGATTTCTTGCATTTGGAGCGTGCCACGGGTGAGCAGGTGACAGAGGGGATTAATAAAGTACTGAACAAGAACGGCTTGTCTGTTGAGAACATTAGAGGTCAGTCATTTGACCCATCTAATGTAATGGCATCGGCTATGTCAAGTTGCCGAGTTGGTGTCCAGGGTCGAATCCGCGAGCTTAACCCTCTGACTTTATCACACACTGCCATTCACATCTCCTCAATCTTTCCATTTCATCTACTTCAAACATCCAGTGTATCAGGAATATGACTCACACAATAAACTCAACGTATCTCTTTTTTTCACTATTTTCCAAAGCCACAACGGTTTTTTGAGTCCGTTCTTCGCTTGTACGCACCAGAATCCAGAGTCAAGAAACTGGCAGGGTTATGCAAGACAAGATGAATGGAACGGCATACATGTTGGAATCGATATGGTCTTTGTAGGAGTATACTATAACTTGTCGAGATGCAATAGTACATCCGTCGCAATACCTTGACACGTCATCCGAAACTTGGGATTGGGTCAGAGAAACTCTCGCGAGGGTCAACGGAATGAAAAACAGCTCTCTCAAGACTTCATTAATATTATGTTTCTAGTCGTTCTATAACATATATCAAACTCTAGATGTAGTTAAAGCTTTGAACCACAAGTTACAGTACAATGATATATATTATGCCTACAATCACACTGATAGTCAGGCAGGAGATCAGGGATACCAGAAGGCAAAATGACCAGAAATGACATGAGCGGTACAGCAAGATTAGACGAATAGCTGATGAAGTTGGCGTACAGTACACAATCAATAATGTGTATTGTCAGGCCTGTCCGAAGATGTCTGTAGAGTGTCTACCCACCAGCTGATCCATAGGAACGGGACATGCTCAAGGTGAGCAGTGTATTATCAGGCCTGTCCGAAGCTGTCACTGGAGTGTCTACTCACCTGCTGATCCACAGGAACGGGACAAGGTGAGCTGTGTATTGTCAAGCCTGTCCGAAGCTGTCTGTAGAGTGTCTACTCACCTGCTGATCCACAGGAACGGAACAAGGTGAGCTGTGTATTGTCAAGCCTGTCCGAAGCTGCCTGTAGAGTGTCTACTCACCTGCTGATCCACAGGAACGGGACATGCTCAAGGTGAGCTATGTATTGCCAGGCCTGTCCGAAGCTGTCTATAGAGTGTCTATTCACCTGCTGATCCACAGGAACGGGACAAGGTGAGCTGTGTATTGTCAAGCCTGTCCGAAGCTGTCTATAGAGTGTCTATTCACCTGCTGGTCCACAGGAACGGGACAAGGTGAGCTGTGTATTGTCAGGCCTGTCCGAAGCTGTCTGTAGAGTGTCTACTCACCTGCTGATCCACAGGAACGGGACATGCTCAAGGTGAGCAGTGTATTGTCAGTCCTGTCCGAAGCTGTCTGTAGAGTGTCTACTCACCTGCTGATCCACAGGAACGGGACATGCTCAAGGTGAGCTATGTATTATCAGGCCTGTACGAAGCTGTCTGTACAGTGTCTACTGTCTACATTTTTTGCTTCTAAAGTAAAAGAAAGCTAAAATATGAAGTAAGGTTTACAGACAACCTAAAACTCGACATAAATATACTCTCATGTTTTTTTAGATTTTTGTGAAAAGAGTTAAAGCCGTTTAAACGTTTTAATTCTAAGGAGGGTTTTATGGACCATGTAGTAATAGTTTAGGAACTCACGGGAAGTTTTTCCAACTTTAAACACGGCATTGAATGTTGTAATAACTTTATTAACCCAAAAGATTAGTAAACTAATGTTCTCAAAAATTCTTTCCATCCTGCTGATCAACAGAAAGTTGTCAGACAGCTGTCACTGGGGTGTCTACCCACCTGGTGATGGGCTTGCACTGGACATGCTCAAGGTGATTAGTATCTTGTCAGGGCTGTATAATGCTGCCGGTAGAGAGTGTCTATCACCTACTGATGAGGTGACAATGGACATGGGCTTGGTGTGTAGCGTACTGAGTAGTGTACTTTCAAGTCTGTCCGATGCTGTCAGTAGAGAGTGTACCCGCCCGCAGATACAGCGTACGACCAAAAACGTCTGTACCAAAAGCTGTGTCGACAATTTATTCAGTAACAGCTTGAAATAGCATCAGTGTGAAGCTTATATGCCAGCAGTACCTCGTACATGAAGTAACTCAGGATGGGAATTTGCCTCCAGAGTTGAGGATTGCTGTAATTTTTGCTCTTGGGAAGAGCTTCGCTCTATGGTCATGGGTTCGCTGTACCTTGACAGCTGTGGCTTGTCCATGAATATCAGATGAGTACTAGGTACAAAAAAGCCATGCATAAATCTGTTGATTGTTGGCAATATCCCATTATTAATTCACTGATTAACTAACCCGCCAGAGCCACATCTTTCACGCCATAACACTCCTAATAACTACATAAAGTGGCGTAACGGTTACCTGAGAGGACCTTCAGTCTGGTCTGGGCTCTCGCGTGGAAATGTTTTGTTGGCTCAGTTAGCTGTTTAGCTATATTAACAAGGCCAATTTGTGGTCTCTTAAAAATAATTTTGGGTAGATCAAAGGGTAGAACAAAGTCTCTAACTAGGACGTCTTAACCATTCAGTCGTCATAAAGCAACTTTATATGAGGAGAATTAAGGATTACTCCCCCCGCGAGTAGCCAACTGCTAACTGCTGTATTCAAAGACATTGATATTGGCTGCTACTTTTTATTTCGTAACTGGTCAAATTTAAAAATAGATAATTTGTACAAAGGTGCATGTTTGGCCACACATATACAAGTCATTCCAGATTGTGCAATAAAGCGTTTTCCCAGTTAACAGTGTAGACAATTGGAGACAGTTCGATGTACAAAGACGACCTCCCCTCATTTTGTTTTCTTCAAAATGGACGAATACATGTTTACCGACCGGATAACTATCATTCCCCTTGGCCGATGTGGGTAATAGGGACAAGCATTTGAATTGTATCAGTCACAACAACCTTTCAACCTGTAAAGCAAGCAGAGTATTATGGGACATGTGAATGGTGGGTTGGATTATTTGATTCGTGTTTGAGTAATCAACATGATTTAATACACTGGTCAGGTTTACGCCTGGAGGAAACTGGATTGCCATGGATTTAAAGCCCGATCTACCCCAGGTACCGGATTATCCTCTTGATTTCATGGCGAAATAGTAAAAAATAAATTTTTAACACGCGAACTCACCGGCCAAGAGACCAAGGGGAATGGCGGGCAATAACTTTCTACAGTGGATACTGAACATGCCGAGAATCGAACAATGCAGGTTCAGCAAGTGCTTACATATAGGGCTGACAGTACGAAATCATACGTCTATGAAATCTTGTTTGTCGACCACTACAATTGACGACCTCAGACTGATTCACCCACATACGGTTCTTAACTTAATAAAATGTACCATACGATGACAGCCTTTCTCCTTAAGTAAAACAAAGGTTAATGGGTGGGGAAACCACTCACAACATCACCATTGTCGCGGAAATATGTCTCAGAGTGATGTCTAGACGTGTTAAAAGCTGGTATTTCCATCTTTCTTTAATGTTTGCCTTACATGGCTTTAATCTACGGAAGATAGCTACTTTGTGTCAGACTGTCCCATACTAAAGATAGGGTCATATCAACGTTAGTAAGACATCCGACTCTTTGACAAAAACCTGTTTTTTTCATCTCTTTGTCAGTCTGATATTGGAGGCTGCGGGAAATGTCAAGAAGGTTAGACATGATGGCTAAAACCATGTCTTTACCATCTGGGTTTAATGGAAGAAGACGATATCAGGATATATGTGGCTTCATTGAATCTCATAAAAGCTGAAAAGGAACAAAGATAAAGTATGATTATTTTAGATGCATTCTGGTACTTAAACAGTTTTATCATTTATAAGATAATAAACCCGGGGCAGTGACCCTGAAGCCTCCCAACAATGCGGTCGATTTGAATTCACGTCCAGCTCGTACTGGCTTGCTCTCCAGTCGAACGTGGGACGGTCTTCCAGCAACCTGCGGATGGATTTCCCATGGGCTCTGCCCGTTTTCCTCCCACCATATTGCTGGCTGTATTAGAGAAATATTTTTGAGTACGGCCTAGAACGCAAATCAAATAAATGAATAATATAAAAAAACTACATCTTGGATTTGAGATGAAAACCAGAGCATTGTGACACTTGGTAAAACTGAGACAATGAACGAGATCTCTTGTCAATTTACCTCAGGGTTTTCTTCTAGCTATTCGTGCTAATACTTAAACATAAGAAATCCGGACAACTTCGATCACCATGGCTTAATCACAATCCATATAATACAAACGCAGTGATGGTAATTGAAATTTATTAAAACTTTACTGGTCTAGAACTACTTTTCTGTGGTCATCATCAAAATAAACAATGACTTTAAACTTCTTACTTACTTGACTTGTTACAAATTAGTTTGTACGCAAATATTGGGACACAACAATATTTCCTGTGCATAAACCGGATTATGGCTTGACGCCAATTCGACAAGATGAGGGGCCGCTTTCACACACTGGCGTACATTTCTTATCCTACATTTGTGGTATGATTTTTTATGTATTACTATTACCGTGTCATTGTCCTATATTTGCGATATTGTACAAGTACGACATCTTTGTGAAAGTGGCCCCAGTGCCGTGTCGTGAAGAGAAAACTGCATTTACCAATACCCTATCGACGCACCTCTGGTTTCATATGCTATATTGTAGTCTTTTACATCTGACAGTATTGAAGTTTTCTTTTAATAGTTGTAAATATCTGTCATTATGAAAATGCAGTGTATTATATTTTGATTAAAATCTGTAAACATATGTGTCAAAAGTATTCGACATTTTAATGTTATTTTGTGGAAAAGTCAAAGAAATCTGCCAATAATGCTGAAAATATCCGAGGTGGGTTAATCAGTTAAGATTATTAGTTCTTTCTAATAAAACGACAAATTTCACGAATCTAATATTGGCACAAAAGAACTGTGCTGAGAACTGCAGACATGCAGCGGGAAATAGAGGAACCGATGGCTATGTGTGTGACAAGCCAGACGGTGGAGTCCTGTCTGGAATGGTAGCGAAATAATTGCTTGCTGTACATATGTGATCTTCGTCAGATTTAACGCTTCAGTTTGCCCTCGGAGACACGACAGGGCAACATCTGCTGACTGACAACTTCTAGCTTCACAACGGTAAACATTCAACGACGCATGCCTGTGAAAAACCGGTTTTTAGTCTTCTCACTAAGGTATTACCATCCAGCAGAGCAGTCTTTTATATCTGTGTTTCAGTGAAAAAGTGAAGCGTCGAAACAAGACATTTGCATATGAGCCGTCAACCAAGACAGACATTCCACGTCAATAATCCCAAGATCAATTCCAAAAAAGACGAACTAAGAAAGAAGATAAAATGGTACACTTATTTCCAAGCTTGCCGTGTACATGTCGAAAAGACATTGTTAATATAATATTTGCGTGAAAACCATTCCTGCACACTTTGTTCAAAGTTGAAATGCGATATCTCCTAGGGCAAGTTGACAGTGTTGCACATTAAATTACGTGTTATATTTATCTTAACGGCATTTACACCGTACTCAGTAATATTTCATTGCGGAAAGAACCAGGTTTATAAATATCAGACAAAGTGTCAGGCGTAAAACAGCCTTTTGGAACATTTCAACGTGTGCTGATTTGTTAAGGACGAGAAAAGTGTCTGTCTTCGGTTTTTGCAAAAAAAGCCGTAGAACCTTACTACCGTGAAAAAACTGATTACTGTTAGCGTCAAAACAGATTAAGAAACTATCGCTTTCATATCACGTTCACCACTTCCGAACTTTTTGGCATTCCCAATTATCAGTTTTCCCTGCTTTACCCTTCATAATCATGTAGTGCCACGCAGATAGCAACAAAAAGTTGCATACTGAAATTAAAGAAAAATTACAGGGTAAGAATGCAGAATAATAAATTTAAAAAAGAAGCACAACTGAAGGCCACATCTATACAACCAGCAAAGATGATTACAAGCATAGAGAGTAAAACCAGAGCAGCGACAACTCCATATTAACGAGGAAAGCTTCCTAATAAAACGTCCGTACTCTTGTTAAAATTAAAAAACGTTTTTCCAAAATTGTATTGATCGGAACTTACTTTATTTAAAGTAAATAACGCATTTTGAAATTGTTGATTGCGCCATGTAAGTTTCAATTTAAGTATTCTAGCTTCTAACTAAGAATTTACCGTGCGTGTTTTGGCGCTAAAGCAAGGAATTTTGTAAATCAACCGGTTTAGTGTTGCTAAAAGATGTGTGTAATATTTTAGAAGAATCCCTCGAACCAAATGTGTTACAGTTTCAAGATCCAAACAAATGCCTTCATAATTGGGCTCTTACTTGACAAAGTATCACTGGGTTAAAGTAGTATGCAATGAGGAATGATACTTATTATTTGATGTTGATGGCATGTATAATGTAATTTCGAGTATTTGGTAAATACAGAAAATTTTGATAAATGAGAATTTTTTTAATTGAGTGCAGATTGAAATAGCAATAAACAGTCAGATCACTGCAGAACTAACAGTTAATCAGTTTTACAGAATGCGAGACATTTCAATCAACACCCCAGTAACACAGAGCTAGCAATAACATCGGAATTTTTCTTCCACATGCAGATTACGAGAACCGAGTTGCGTCCGAACTTTAAAAGAAAACTAATTCTATTTTGATGTCAAACAATACTCCAATGTCAATAAACCAGATGCCATTATTCCTAGCGAAAAATGTACAACTTTTCAAACAATCGAGAACTCATTTTACAGTAGGCCTAAAGATTTTTTATAAAGAAGCTAAAACCCCTGCTGTGCTATAATTGCCATAATGACGGCAATGTTTACTTTATTTCTCATTTAGCGTTACCGTGAATTGAAGATGCGAAATACGTTTTGTTATGATCTTAAAGGGTATTATCTTGGCTGGTAATGCGATACCTTCGAGATTCATAACCAACAGAATTAAAACGAGAGCAGAATTTATGTGACGAAATAACACTTACGCCTGGTATATCGACAATATGCAGTTATGGATTACATGCGGATAAATGTCGAGATATATATACATTTCCAAACCTTTAAATGTAAACACTAAAGAATTAGTTTCTGAAGGAGAATAAACCATCCCACTTCGACCCTTCATGTTTCTTTGTTTGTGTACACAAGGAAAAGAAAAAACACCAAAACCAAGTCGAAATGAGGTGCAAGACCATTACACACATTCTAGGAAAATTGTTGGATTTATTATTTTATATTTTTTCTTACCCGGTTAAATGGTTTTAAAACCTCATCCTACGGTGGTTCGTTGGGAGGTATAGAGTATCAGGTACGGCTATATTTTTTCCTTGAAATAATCCGTTGAACTGTCCACTCGGCGAATGTATTCACAGATCGATATATGTGCTTTTTGAATGCTAAAATCTGGCAGTCTGTGTGTGTCAAATGGCAAAACCCTGATGTGACGCGAGCGGTCCCAATATGGTCAGAAAAGGCTAACGTAGAATCAAAACTTGCAAATGCGATCACTAGGTTGAAAAGAAAATAAAACTTCAATATATCAAGCTATTTATATGAACAGTGTGTAGTGGGCTTTCATCGGATACATATTTCACCATAATGTCTTCTTTTGCCTTTAATTTACGGTAACCCTCGGTATCATTTCGGTCATCTGGGTGTATGAACTGTAATTTGGATGTATAATACGTCACGCTTGTGAGATAGGTCGCCCATTCAGAGCATACTCTCTGCAGTCCAGCGCGTATATTTAGTTCCCATTTTGTTCACAGGGGCAAATTGATATTTGTCAGCTTCAACTAAAAACTAAGTACATCGTAGCACCAATATTCCCGCCTTACACAGCCAAGCCAACATTTGTACGTTGCAGTTTTTTCTAATAAATAGAAAAATAAATGCAATACAGTATTGTTTCAAATTTAAAAAAAAAATGCAACCGAGCATTGGTCTAAATTAATGATGCCGGGTGGTAACCGAATTTTGCCCCAATAGCAATCTTGAAGCCGCGGGTGGATGGTAATGATGGACAAAGCTGCTCAGCTTGCAAATGAAGAACAAAAAACCCACAGAACTGGAAACAGCAGGCATTTATGGTGTAATCTCGTGGATTGTGTGTACTGTATTGTGATGCAGTTTTATGTAATCGTTGCACCTGCACCAATGCCCTCGTGTAGCCCATAGTACCCATTTTACCAGTTTTAGACTGACCTCACTTGATAGTAAACAAGGCGTGCCTTTGTTATGGAATGCAATTCTGAAATCCACCAACACGAAGTGTTGGGAGAGTTACGGGGAGAAACTGCTCCTAATGTGTCGGATCGACGGTAAGCCACATTTTACCGCATCTTCACGTAACTTCTCTGTACGACTATGAGAACGAGCTGGCGGCCACTGTGGGTGTAATGTCTGAAAATCTGTTTATTTTGTGAATTTATGCCGTTGTCATGGATCGTTTTTGGTTATGTGAGACTATTCGGTAAAAAAAATGCAGTGATGTTTATTGCAACTTATTAGACTTCACCACTCTAGAATTGCTCAAAAGGTTGTGTTGTCATCAAATATCGAGAGTAAGACCAGAGCAGCGACGACAGTGTGATAGCTGGCAAACGGTCACACGTAACCGGTGAAGTACGTCCTCTTGTCAATTGACCTCAGTTTTATTCTAACGGTTGCATAAATAATAGCAATTTACAGGCCCCATAGCACCATGGCCCAAGCAGAATTAGGTAACGAAAGAATTGGGTAACGAAAATGCAGTGGTGTTAACTCCAAATTATTAGGCGTTACTGGTCTAGGATTACTTAAACTGCTGTGTGGTCATCACAAATAGAGAGTAAGACCAGAGCATCGACGGCAGTGTGACAGCAGGCAAACGGTCACACGTAACCGGTGAAGTACATCCTCCTGTCAATTAACCTCAGTCAGCGTTTTATTCTAACTGTTCACGTAAATGCATAAATAGTAGCAATTTACATGCCCCCTAGAACCGTGACCCAAACAGAATTAGGTAAAAAAAATGCAGTGATGTTAACAGCAAATTATTAGGCGTCACTGGTCTAGGATTACTCAAAACGCTGTGTTGTCATCACATGCTCATACAGGAAGAAAATAAAGGCATAGGGTTTAACAGAAAAAGACGTCTATTTTGAATAAAATGATGCTGCCCAGTCAAAAGGTACTGGTCGACAAATGCTCGTTTGTCAAAATAGCAAGAAACTAATTAAAGTAGAATAAAGCCCAAGGAGAAAGGTTGGTGGTGGTTACTTAGCAGGTTCGTTTGTCAGAAAGTCAAAGAAGCTTTATACTGTATTAAGTTCAGTTTCACAGTACCGCTATATAAAACTCTTTCGTCACTGAGGAACGCATTTACCTTCAAAGTGTTTTGTCAAATGAATTTCTCTCTGTCTTCAACTATACCGTCAAGGGGAAGGCCCTGCTAACTTGGCTTAGCCACAAGATTAACAGAGGATTAAATTTCGACACCCTCGGCACATTTGTCGTCTGACATACCCCGCTATAACCTACCAGTCATTTGCATAAGAGACAGCCCGTATTCCCGCGAGAAATCTAATGATTACCCTTGAGTGTCGCATGACCTGACAGGTCATATGGACCTTGACGATAATCCTAACCAGAAGCATAATGAGTTCTGTCAAATCTTTCGTTACTCTGAAATGTAAAGGTTGTGGTTCGTTATAAATGTGAAACTATTTTCGACTGAATTTTAGGGATTTGACGTCAACCTGTCGTGCATTAAACATTTTGTTTTCTTTTTAATAAACTAATTTTGAACTTAAAAGTGAACTCGGTCCAAATTCTCATTAGTCCCTACGGGTTCCACACAACACACTATATTTACCCCTAACCTATAGGCCTAAGCCCGTCATGCACGAATCACTTTGGTGGACTTCTTTTATTGAATTTTATCGTAAAGAATTGAAACTTGATACATGGCTTCAAAACGGTTGATAGCGTTCGTGATACTTCCTGGGTACTTGTCCAAAATGAAGACAATATATCAATTTCTTACATTCAGCTAACACTCACCTGTACAAACACATGTAAACAGAATCTATGTACAAGTAAGGTTCAGGATCAATCACAAGACCTATTATACAAAGTAAGAATTAATGACGGATTCAAGAAAAGTAGTCCTCGATTCTAAGACAAAATAACACAAACAAAACCAGTCAGCAGTATATGAAGGGTATAACCAGAGCAGCGAGAACAGTGTGACAGCTGGTAAATGGTCACACGTAACTGGCGAAATACGCCCTCTTGTCAATTACCTCAGTGCAAAGACAACCGCATAAATTACAAAAAAAACTGCATCAATTTTTGAATTTCAGCTAGAACCCATCCTTCGTTATCTAAAAACATCTTAACATGTGTTAGGTATATACCAAACTTAAAGTAATGTTACATTTGAAAAACAAAGGCTGTCTGTTGAAAAGTGAGTGGTTTAATATGGACTAAACCCCGTTCTCATTCGTGCTAAACATACTGTACCATAGTGCTTGTCTTCAAACGAAACTACGAAACATTGAGATGAAGTTTATTGCTTTTGAAATTTCTCAAGAGAGCATGTCAATAGTTTGCTGCATTGTCAAAACAATCAGAGACGATTCAATTCCCTGGTTAAATTTCCTCACCCAATACATTCCTTTGGTGTCTGTTACGTCCATCTCTTTCCAATTTGATCTGATGTATGTATGGATCGAAACAGACACACCAGCCGTCAACCAACGTGGAAGTTCTATGTCAATAATCGCAAGGCCAATTTCCAAAACGACGTTTAACACAAGCCGCCAAAGAACTAAGAAAGTATACAAAGTACCAAATTTGGACGGAATCATACAAATAAAAGCAGTCATCAGTTTCCAGTGATGTTGGAAAGTCGAATGAGTGAAATCAGTATTCAAATCGTGTACCATGCTAGTTGATAAGTTGTCAATAATAACATGTATATATTTCACTGGTGTTTTGATTGCCAATGTTCGTGTACCCAAGGTGGCCATCTAATTTAACACGATGAATATCTGGCCCCTAGCCCCAGGTTACGTGGAATTAGACACAATCTTCAAGTAGAGATTCTGGCCACGCTATCCATGTTTACTGTCAAGAGAATTATACTCACCATAAAACTTAAAAAACTTTGTAGGCGTTTACAATATTTCACCAGCTCTTAACTTTTTTTCAGGTTTATATTATATAATATATACCGCTAAGAGAGTAAAAACATAGCAACGACGTCAGTGTGATAGCTGGCATATGGTCACCCGTAACCAGTGAAATACGGATTCTTGTCAATTAACCGATACAGAAATTTTTTGGCTAAACAATACGTAACTTTATATCATCAGTCATTGTCGCAGTGGAGAGCAATTATCATACGTAAGCGATGAAATCTGGTCTTGCCCTCTTGCATTCTTTTAATGTGATTGTTTACTAAATGTGACAATACATTATTGTGAGGTATTCTAGACCAGTGACGTCTAATAAACTGCAATTAACATCACTGCTTATTTTATGTGACCGTTTGCCAGCTGTCAGGGTGCCGTTGTTGCTTTGGTTTTAGTCTCTGATGTAGTCTTATATTTCGTCAATTTACCTTAGGGGTTTACTGTAGCTTCTGTAGATGTGTAAGTTGTAACCCCGACTCCTACCCAGCACCGAGACTTCAGTTGAATCATGTAATCATGGTAATTAATCCTCTACAACCAAGTCCTTGTTCATTGCAGTCCCTCGGGGCACATAGCACACTTGCTAAAGAGGCCGGTACTTTGACTTATCTTTTTCGCTGAGGTCCTGACATAACACAAGGTGCTTGTGTATCTCGCCCCACTTTTGAATATTTTCCTTGGGGACAGAATCTGGACATTGCAGACATAAAACATTTTTCCGACCTGTTTCCATAAATTCCGGATATTCCTCTTCCACCGGCGTTGGCGCCGTTTTGCAGCTTATCATGGCACACTTTTATCTCGCATCTCTCACATGCAATTTCTTTCGTTGGGGACAGTTTGAAGATTTGCTTGCCCTGACACAGCTGTAATACTAACTGTCATTAGGTGTGGAATAAACTATCAAAAGTAGGACAATAAATAATGCGAATAACCACATTAAGGCACATAAATTCAAATTCTTTAACTTTTACAATGAGCTAAAATTTCTTGGAGGTGATTATTGGCATAGCCTCCACTCTTCATAACTATGTCTAAATGCGCTTAGCTCGCAACTAGAGGCTGTATATTCGTCGCGTTGAATTAGATCGTCTAGTTGGATACATTAACAGTTGCGATCGTAGCTGCAGGTGAATTCCAGTTTTCTAAAATTGTCATGCAAGAAACCACACGAGACCTTTTCTCAGTGAAAATAACAACGTGACCTGAACTCAAAGAAAACGGCTTTAAACAAATAATAAATAATTATATCATCACCTCTTACAAATTAATGGTATAACCGCAAGTGTGGTGGCGACAACAGATCAGGTGAGGTAAACACTCACAACAAGTGAGGTGAGAGTATTCAGCATGCTATAATGTTTAAGCTTCACATTGTCGTCTGAGTATGTCTAGTATTCATATGTTATTATGATTCTATGCTATTTTTCAACATCGAAATGATATACACGTATAATATGGGATGCCCATCTTGTACACGTGCCCGGTTAGAACTTATTTATATCCATTGACCAGACCTGCTAAAATGACGTTGTAAAACAAACTAAATAGCGTTTGGAGTGAGTGAGTGAGTGAGTGAGTGTTTGGGGTTTAACGGTGTACTTAACAATTTTTCAGTCATATGACGACCATTATAGTGTCTGGACACCAGGTTTGCACTGCCTTGTGTCTCTTTGATGCCAAGATTGTCTAGACTTTCTACGCTGCTTAATGGTCTTAAGAGGGGTTGTTTAAAAACGACGGAGTTGGCGCTTATATTAGACTGTGGGTGATACGGTATACTTACGTCAAGTTCAGTAAAGCGAGAGCAGCACTGATAGTATGAGAGATGGCAAATGGTCCAACGTAACGGGTGAATTTTGTCTTTAAGAAGACTAATTTTCAGAACAAGTTATTTATTTATTTACATAATTGGTCAGACAAACATTACATATTTATATGGCGACGGTCAAGTACATGGGTGAAGGAGACGGCAGTTCACAACTTTTAAGTGAGAAGTTCTTAAAATGTGAGTATTTCGCGAAAAGTGACTTGCCATGCTGTCTTAACAGTGTCAGCCTACTTCCATATTGTGAGCGCCTTTTACCTCGTGATAGCTTAGATCTGATGAATTTCACCGAGACAAACTATTCTGCCATGAGGGATATATCCAGTTAATTTCAGCGCAGATAAACAGTGGGTGACAATCAGACACCATCAATTCATCGGTCGTCTCCTACCGACCGTCACTACAAAGGTGTGTATTACAAAGACCAGACCACAGGTGATAAGATTGGTGTTCTCATTGTCCAGGAAAATTGTTAAAGCCCCGTCATTTGCTTACGAGACGCTCCTGTTTTCTCGCGGGAAATGTGATGACAAGCTCTTGTTTCGTTGGATTTAAAGCAGACAACTAGTGATCCTGATAATGCATCTTATTTATTTGGAACAGGACCTATATCCGTACAAGTGCGATCGAAATCTCCTGTCTCGTGTCCTTTATGACGAAAGAAGTGATTTCAAGTTTTAGGTTGTGAATTATCCTTATCTGGATAATAATAAACCAAATGGCCCTACAAATGACATATACATTAAAGACGTACAGCAGAGGCAGAAATACCGGAGCAGCGATGACAGTGTGACAGCTGGCAAATTTCACAGTTAACACAGTGCAATACGGCCCCTGGTCAGTTTACCTGTCAGGAAAGTATTCGAACTGTTCATATAAATGAATAAATAGTAGCAAGTTACACTCCCCATAGCACCATGACTTAAGCCGAATTAGGTTTATACAACAATACAATATAAGTAAGTATACACAGAGGGTAAAACCACAGCGGCGACGAGTGTGACAGCTGGCTAATGGTCACACGTAATCGGTGAAATACGACCTCTTGTCAATTGCCCTCAGTTAGGGGTTTATCCTAATTGTTCATGTAAATGCATAAACAGTAGCAAATTACACTCCCCATAGCACCATGGCTTAAGCCGAATTGGGCAAACAAAAGTTGTGATGTTAATTCCAAATTATTAGACGTCACTTGTCTAGAATTACTCAAAATGCCGTGTTGTCAAATTTAACACACAATCACATTAAAACACTGCAAAGAGACCAGGCCTCGGCGATGATACATATCTCGCCGTGTCTTTGTTAGATCCTGTGTAAAATGTAACAATACTAATGTTTAGAGCACAATAATCTAGTGCCCGACATACCTCATCCATCATGGACTCGCCCTGTCACAGGAAGACACTGTACATGTGCACACACCTAGTGACTCCTCGTCGTTATATGACTGAAAAGGTGTTGAAGATTGATCACTTAGAAATAACATTTTGACATCTTAGGCTCATTTGTCGTCTGAGGGTCATTATAAACCTCTAAAGATCGAGACGAGACTGCAGGAGGTACATTGGGTTTGTTCTGGAATTTGTGTCTCATTCCATGAAATCCAATTTCAAATCTATATTAATATAGTGAAGTCTGTCTCTCTCTCTCCGATGTGTAACTAATTTGCGTGGGAAGCACTCGTGGGAGCTAAGACCATCAGCTCGATCGTCTTGAGAACCTGTGGTGTCCAATGCATGGCCCGTCCGCTTCACCTGATGTTCATAATCTGTCCGCTACACCTGGAAATCTCTGTCCTAGGTATGGTCTGTCCGCTACACCTGGAAATCTCTGTCCTAGGTATGGCCTGTCCGCTACAACTGGAAATCTCTGTCCTAGGCATGGTTTGTCGGATACACCTGGAAATCTCTGTTCTAGGTATGGTCTGTCCACTACACCTGAAAATCTCTGTCCTAGGTATGGTCTGTCCGCTACATCTGAAAACCTCTGTCCTATGTATGATCTGTCCGCTAATTATCACACTTGTCGTCGCTGCTCTGGTTTTACTCTCTTTTCTGTAGTCACTGATTTTACGTTGCTCTTGTTTTACTCTCTGTGCTGCAGTTATTGATATTACGCTGCTCTTGTTTTACTCTCTGTTCTGCGGTCATTGATATTTCGCCGTTCTTGTGTTACTCTCTGTTCTGTAGTCATTGATATCACGCTGGTCTGGTTTTACTCTCTATGTTGTAGCTATTGATATTACGCTTCTCTGGACTTACTTTATGCCGCAGTCATTGATATCACCCTGCTCTGGTTTTACTCTCTGTGCTGTGGCTATTGATATCACGCTGCTCTGGTTTTACTCTGTGCCGAAGTCATTAATGTTACTCTGCAAAACGCTGGTTTATGTAAACATACATTATAAAGACTACAGCATAGACAGTAAAACCAGAGCGACGACAACAATGTGATAGCTGGCAAATGGCCACACATACCTAGTGGAATTTGGTCTCTTGTCAGTTTACCTCAGTTTGACGCTAAATGTCCAAATAGTAGAACTTAAAATTATTAGGTTGAAATATACGGAGAACGTTACAGAACAGCATAAATATCACGCAGTCGTTTACTCAACGTGTTGTTTTGTCACATTTATTAAATACCTGCAGAAATATTTCGGTATTTCAGTGCTTGAACTTCGGCGTGTTCAGACGAGAAACTGAGCCGGAGACAGGTGTGCATCAGTTCATAACGACTTTACTTTTAAGGTGTCGATTTCTAATTGACAACATAACAAGATAACAAATGCTACGGTGTGGGGTCTAATAAACTGAAACTAACATCAATGCAATTATTTTTAACTATTTTTGCTTAACCCATGGTCCTAGAGGACATGTCATTTGCCACTATTTAACAGCTTTCATTAACAGCTTAGAATAAAACCCAAACTGACAAGAGACCCTATCTCATCAGTTATCTGTGACCATTTGCCAATTATCACATGTTCTTGTTGCTCTGGTTTTACTATCTAGTATGTAGTCTTTTGTGATATTTTATTTAGAATGGACCTTGCAAGATGCAGTGAAGAAAATCTCTGGCGACAGATGCCATATTGTTCCTGTATGGGTTTCCCCATTTGAATGATGGCAACAACATCCCAAGGCGAATACTACCGGACAAAGCCGCTGGTCTTTGTGTTCAGGCGTTCAACCCTCCACTGGGTTACCGAAGGGTGCCCCACCAGAAAAGGGCATTAAACGAAATGGCCAGAAACTACATAGCAAACTCTGCTCAGTTAAAAAGGGTTAAGGCACTTGGGCTCGGAGATAAACTACTAAATCCAGGCCTTGTTGTTTTTATGTTAGCAATCCTGTCATGTCTTCCGGCAACTGTTTCTTTCTGGATTCGTGTCCTCCAGCCTCCTCAGGTGAAGTTAGCATTGACACTGCTGTTCACACAATTTGAAAAACTAGATCAAAAGTACACTTGAGCTGTCGAGAAAATGTCGCACATTTTATGAAGAACATTTCTAATCGGGTTTCTCGTGAAATGCAAATAAAGGCCCAGCGA
Organism: Liolophura sinensis; assembly: GCF_032854445.1. Taxonomy (NCBI): domain Eukaryota; kingdom Metazoa; phylum Mollusca; class Polyplacophora; order Chitonida; family Chitonidae; genus Liolophura; species Liolophura sinensis. The sequence continues at coordinate 27,193,781 of NC_088306.1, forward strand.
ATCGGAGAACACAGCCGTGCAAATGACCAAACACAGGGTGAAAAGATGCAGTTTCAAACAGATTTGGACCTTTGAACGATGGCAATGTTGGGGAAAACAATGTTGTTTATGTGTTCAGCATTTTTGATTTCAATAATATCCCCAGTTATAAAATGACGATGAGAAATGTTGAAACAGAAATGGAGAAACTCACAAAACACTTTCGCGCTTTGATATCACGACACATTTACGACCCAGGCAGAATATGTGATGAAACAGTCGCCTTGCGGCAATATACATCGTCAGTTTTGATCACCACAATTGCTGAGGGAAGAACAATTAAAACATTTCGGCCAAAGATTCAACGCCGAAGAGGTGCTTCTGCAAAGATAACGAACATATTGGAGAAAATTTTGTTAGTTCTTCTTGTAATGGATGAGATTTCAGCCTAATGAATAGGATTAAATCATACTGGACAGTTTGATGTTACTCTCTTTGAGCCCTAAGTCTGTCTACATTTGATCCAAAGAATGCCACCCTGGTGTGGTGATAGTGTTCAAAGAAGCCATTTAGACTTGTTGATGTCTATGGCGCCCGGATTAGTGGCTGAAAGCCATTTAACATTCACATAGGCCTACATACAGTTGTTGATGATGCCGTATAGTTTATTGTCATGAGTATGATATACTCTCGATACAGTATACCACACTGATGTATAACATGATGATGCAGTATCGTGCACTGTATCATGGGGATGCAGTATTGTGCACTGTATCATGGTGACGCAGTATCGTGCACTGCATCATGGGGATGCAGTATCGTGCACTGTATCATGGGAATGCACTATCGCGCACTGTATCATGGGGATGCAGTATCGTGCACTGCATCATGGGGATGCAGTATCGTGCACTGTATCATGGGAATACAGTATCGTGCACTGTATCATGGGGATGCAGTATCGGGCACAGGAATATCTGGCTTTCATTCATAGATATACAACGGCGGTCAGCATTGTGGCGGGAAGAAACCGTCAGAAATTGGGGGAAACCCACGACCAGACCTTCCAACCTGTATGAAACAGGTGATTAGTGGAAAATGTGTGCAGGTAAAACTTGACAGGTGGCAAGTAAAATTTATTCCCACAGTTTTTTGTCTCTAATCTCTTGTCTCTTATTGTTCTGTACTTTACACGATCATGCTTGGGCTATTTTACATTACCCTAGCAACGTAATTATAGACGTACAGCATAGAGAGTACAACCAGAGTGGTGTCATAGCTGGCAAATGGTCACATGCAACTGGTGAAATACGGCCCCTTGCCAACTTACCTCAGTCAGGGTTTTATTCTAACTGTTCTTGTAAATGCATAAATCGTAGCATGGCTCAAGCTGAATAAGGTAAAAACATGTAGTGATGTTAACTGCAGGGGATTAGACGTCTAATATTATTAGTTGTCTAGAATCACTCTAAATATTTCTCATGTTCAGTACATGTATTTACAATACATCATTTTTAGTAATACTGGATCAGTGACATCTAAATAAATTGCATTTCACAGCATTGATTGGCCTTTACATAATAATACTATGATGCTATTGGGGATGTATAAGTTGTTATTTTAAAGCTTTGACATGAAGAGTTAAAAGAAGAAATATAAATCAGGGGCCGTATCTCACCGGTTTCGTGTGACCATTTGGCAATTATTACACCGTGGTCGCTCCTCTAAGTTTGCTATCGCATCGCGTCGCGTCACGTCACGTTTGTGTATTTGTAGACCAGTGACTATTAAATTGCAATTAATATCACTGCATTATATTGTTTTACCTAGTTCTACTTAAAGCATGGTGCTAGGGTATGTGTATTTCCTGGCACTTTAAGCAGTGACTTGGACAGATAGAATAAAGTCTAATGAGGTTAGTTGACAAGAGTCTGGATTTCACAGTTTACGCTACCAATAGTCAATTATTACAGTGTCATAGCTGCCCTTCACTCTGACTGACTTTGATATCTTTCCTTTTTTGCATCTGGACAGTGCAGCCTGTGATGTCATATCTGTCCACGTCAGCAGTGATATGAAGCAATACTTCTTGACGCTGCGTGAATCTTTTTTGTTCAACATAAAAATGGAAACGGACAATTTATAACAGCGTCAGTATGTCATAGTGATATGATCGTCAACTCTATCAGTGCTTTAAAAAATTACATGCATCAAACACCTACTAGTCAGATTATGACATGTACATGTATTGGTGTTTATGATAAGTTTTCCGAAATAGTCCGTGGATGTAAATACAGATCTTTGATCATAATTTCAGGGAAGACAGACATTCACGGTACAGTGACTTATAGCTTGAATGACGGGATGTTTATTTTCGTTATACAAGTTACGGTGGCGAAATTTGACCCCCCCCCCCCTCCCCCATCAATGACACGTCGCGAAAATGGTTTCTATAACACAGGCATCAAAGTAACTGTGACGTGGGAAATGAACGAAACGCGCACACAACTTGTGGTGGCGAGGTCTTCATATGTATAATTTTATTCACTGGTCCGTGAATATCCCTATGAACATAAACACAGAATGTGACATAAGTAATTTTACACAGATAGGTTCATTTCAAACATATGCAATAAACAATTCGTGTAGATTATAGAATAATGCATAGTTAAGTATCTTTAGCCCAGAGCGATGGTTATTAGTTATTATCCTATATACAGTTACTAGTACACACTGTCTCGTATAGCCTACACCGTTATACACAGTAAACGCTTGACAAAGAGTGCGCACCATTATATTTTCTCAATGCAAACTACAAAGCCGAACACATCAAAATGTAATAATATTGTTGCAAACGATATGATAAAGAAATTATCAGACAAATCATGATGAACTTAATTACCCCTGTTGACCAGGAACACACCAGGAGATACACGTTGTACCCAGCCCAGAATACCCGTACATCACACCGTCAAGACATCTGTGTCTACCTTAATACACAAACATTAACTGTGTAAAGCAAAGTAACCATTAAATGGTACCAGAGACAAGAAATCCTAATCGGGCAATTTTGATATGAATCACGACAGATATATCGAAGTCTGGTACAACTGTACGACAATTCAGTGAAACATATCGTCACATAGCTGCATTGAAAACTACATGTGCAATAGTGGTAATACCAAGTCATAACAAAATTCAAGATAGAACGAACCATTTATCACGCTGAAAGTAATGGAAAAGTCTACAGAATACCATAACGTTATGATACAGAAATGGGTAAATAACATTGAACATGTGATGATCACCTGTACAACTTGCGCACCGGTTTGAACTTTCCGCTAGCTGTAGCCATGTTATTCGGTGGCAGCCGTCTTTACCTAGCACAAGCGAAACGTCGTCACACTAACTGTTATAAATAACCCACAAATGCAGCTTACTAGGACTATATATACTATCCAAAAAAAAGGTGTTTTGTTTTATTTTAAAATGAAATAAATACATTTTGTCTTCATTTCATGAGCAAAATGTGTTTTAATATTGTTAATAGTCACAGTTAGCACACATTTTATTCCTCAAAACATTTCTTGGTTGAAAATGTTGAGTTTGGAGGCCGTTTTTGGAAGAAGTAAAAAATACAGCACCATACTGCATCACGTGCAGTCTTACACGCCGAACTTACGCATGGAAAGCATACAGTGTGTGACTATAAAACTGCAACTTCGGGCCGGAAATCGGCGTCTTTCAAGTGGTGTTTTCAAGCTGATTCAACATGCCACGTCTTGACACTGTCACAAGAAATATTGCCATTGGAAGACTTCAAGCTGGGGAGTCCCAATCGTCCATTTCTAGGCGTCTACACGTCAGCCAGAGCACGATTTCACGGCTTGCTGCCCGCTACAACAATACTGGGACAGCAAATGACCGTCGGCGTTCAGGTCGACCACGTGTCACTACAGCAGCCCAAGATCGCTACATAAGGGTCCTCCATTTGCGTGACCGTTGTGCTACAGCTGAAAGCACAGCAGCCAGCATACCGGGACTGAGGAGGATATCAGGTCAGACAGTGTGGAACAGGCTGAGGGAACATGGACTGAGAGCCAGGAGGCCCTATGTTGGGATCGTGCTGCGTCCTCACCATCGCGCCAATCGCCTCCGATGGTGTAACAACGTGACTGCATGGAATCTACGCAACTGGCGACGCATTTGGTTCAGTGATGAGTCCAGATTCCTATTGCAGAGACGTGATGGTAGAAACCGGGTTTACAGACGTGCTCACGAACGTTATGCCCCTAACTGCGTACGCCAAGTGGAGAGATTTGGTGGAGGGAATGTGATGATGTGGGCAGCAATATCGTATACTGGTCGTACAAATCTTGTCCACGTTCAGGGATATCTTACGGCCGTACGCTACCGAGACACCATCCTGCAGCCACACCTCTTACCTGTCATTGACGTTCAGCGGGAGTTGTTCAAGCAGGACAACGCCAGACCGCACACGGCACGTGTCACAAGGGACCTCCTCGCCGAAAACAATGTAAATGTGCTACCCTGGCCGTCCCGTTCCCCGGATCTTAACCCAATTGAGCATCTGTGGGATGAACTTGATCGACGTCTACGCCAACGTCAACCTCAACCCCAAACGCTTCAAGAGCAAGTTGCATGTTTGCAGGAGAAGTGGCAGAACATTCCCCAGGCCTCTATCCAGCGTCTCATCCAGTCCATGACAAGGCGTGTCAGAACTGTTATTCGTGCCCGTGGTGGTCACAACAGATACTGACATTCCACTCAAGTGGGAGACTCATTGTGAGTGTCTTACCTCAAGTTGATGGCCTTGTTGTCTAGATATGGACCCTTCCTTAATCTGTGTAAAAAAATATTTGCAGAATAGCAATTCTTATTTAGTTATGTGTAACAGGTCTAGCGTATGATTAATTCCCCCTTGGTAAGTTTTCTGTAAAAGGAGGTAGGAATTGTATACCCAGCAATCCCTGCACCGTCATCGGCATGACGATTCACTGACCAGCAGGTAAATTGAACTTTCTTTGTAATGTATATTATTTTAGAAGCTTAGTAAACTTGTATGACCGTTTTAGTTATGCAAGGATGTTTTAACGATGTTTCGAGTGCAATCGCTCGACTGTAACTGTGAACGTGCGAGTTGTAAATGCCAAAAGTTTATACGTAGCCGAGTGTCGCTATGTAACGGTAATTGAGCACTCAGTAACACAACGCCTTGGTTCTTACGGCGCAACATATTTTGTCTAGTTAGTATTTGTGAAAAACAGAAACGCCTAAGCGAGTATTTGCTTTTACTGTTAGTTATTAGTAGAGAGTTATGAGAGATTAAATAGCATTTCAGAAATGTGTTTGAATATTTTTTTGTATTCTTAGATGCATACGGATGTTTTAGACAAATGCATGTTACGAGCCCTACATTCAGTAAATATGGGTATTATATGTAGATCCAAAATGAAAGGTCCGACGAAGTTAAATGTTTCACTCTTGGTAATTGATGGAGTGGTGATTACACAACTAGTCATTCGCTACTAGCTTTATTCTGTGTCTGTACACTGAAAATATTTTGTTCACTGTAAAAAATATAAGATGCCTATCAGTTTGTTTGAGTTGGAACCGGTCTATAATTAAGTGGCAATACAGGAACAATGTATAGCACTGACAGGTTTAAATACTCGTGCTGTAATTGTTACACGTCTATATATGTCCATGGCCATAGCATATACAGTCATTATCAAGTTACCCGTGTGGTTGCGGTCATAATAACCCTTCACCATGGTACATGACTATTAAGTTAGTGTTGATATATGGTATAAGTGTATTCTAGGACAGTATATAGGTACAGGATATTTGGGTGTAAGCCTATGTTATGTATGGTAAATACATGGAAGGTTTATAGTATGTATTGTTATTGTCGTTTCAGGTCAGGGTGACCTCCCCTGGTTTTTTTCCTCTCACCGGTGTTTCTCAGAACCGAATAAACTGTTACAACTGTGTGGCGGAATTTGGCGTTTTGGTTGAAATTCTTTCTGCAACAAACATGGCCGACCTCACACTGGTGTCAGAAGTGGGATTAGGCAGAAAGAAAACAAGCAAAGGCAAAGTTAAGTTCAGTAAGTCAAAATCTGAGATACGAGAAAACCAGGGTAGAGGGAAAGACAGAACTGTCCCTATGGCCAACACGGAAACAGACGAGGTCAGGGAACTGCGCAGGGAGATGGAACAATTGCGTGTGACTTTGGCCGCTGCTGTCAAAGAGTCAGGTGCTACACAGACTGCATTGCCTGAAACTAGACTTGTCCTGCCCCACCCGTTAAATTACCAATTTACAGTGGTAAAGAGGATCCTGCTTCCTGGATCGAGCGAGCGAAGCGAACTCTGTCAACACAACATTTAGATGGCCAGGATGGTGTCCAGTTTCTCAAAGACTATCTTCAAGAAACCGCTGAAGATGAAATTCGTCACAGAGACCCCCAGTCGCCATATGATTTGTTTGACATTCTTAAAAGTGTGTTTGGTCGCCGCGCTTCAAGGCCACAGCAGATGAGGGAGTTTTATAACAGAACTCAGTTGGCAACAGAGACAATTACTCAGTACTCTCATGCACTTGTGTCAATGATGGAAGAAATGGACCTTGACTCAACCGAAAGTGAAGAACGGCTTAAGGAACAGTTTGTGGAGGGTATCAGAAACCAGGCCGTTCAGAGATTCTTAAAGCGACGTACACGCGATAATCGTCATCTTGGGTTCTTGGAACTGAGGCAACTTGCTTTGGAGGAATGTGAAGAATCACAGACTGGTAAAGTGCATATTAAGGAAGTGTCTGCTGAACAGGACTCGGTAAAAGTTGATGAAACCCCCACATGGGGAAGAGAGTTAATTGATTTGACCAAACAAATGTTGAAAATCCATGCTAATATGTTTCAGTCGCAAACCCAAAACGGTAATGTTGCTCAAAATGTACCAAGTGGCCATGTTAATCAACCATTGAATGCTGCTGTTAGTAATGATACACAGAATTATGCATGTTTTTACTGTCACAAAGTAGGTCACTTTAAGGCTGATTGTCGTAAACGGAAGCGTGATTTAGAAAGGCGTGCAGCTAAAAGTAATGGTAACCCTGAAAGTGGTGCAACTCAGCATTCATTGTCTGGTTCACAAAGCTTATGACGCCACATAGTAGGCACCTGTCCTGAAGTTGATGCAGTTATTGGTGGACAGCGCGTGTCTTGTTTGGTTGACACAGGTTCACAAGTAACCACAGTAACAGAAGGTTTCTATGACAAATATCTGAGTAACCAACCCATTGACCATTTGTTAAATTTAAAGCTTACAGCTGCAAACGGTATTGACTTGCCATATATAGGGTATATGGTCACAAGTGTGAAAATTTGTGGGACAGTTGTAAATGACGTTGGTGTACTGGTACTTAAAGATAAACCTGGGTCTGATTCTGTTAATGTTAAAAGACCAGGCATAATTGGTATGAATGTTTTGTGCCATGTTCCTGCATTTCAGAATATTCCAGTGCAGTTAGTCTCCGCTGAGCAGCCAAAAGTGCACAAATCTAAAATTGTTCGAACACCAGATAATCAGGAAGTATTAATCCCTGCATGTTCTATCGCGCGGATTAAATGTACTGGCGTTCCGCCAAGACAGTTCACTCTTATTGAACCGTTAAATCAAGCTCCTGCAGGAGGCAAGTTAATGGTAGCTCCTACATTATCTAATGGACATGTTGAACTCTTAAATGTGACTGATGTGGACATTTGGTTACCACCTAGAACAATGTTGGGTAGAACACAGGACTGTGAGGTGGCAGAAGTAGTCAACTTGTCAGCCGGTGTTGATGAAATTGTGGTGGAGACAGCTGTTGACTGCAGTCCCAGTGGTCTTACCCCAGACCTGTCTGACTTTGATGGAACGCCTGAAGAGCTCAGTAAGGCATACCAGTTATTTGAAGACTATAAGGATGTGTTTTCTCCAGGACTAGGCATGACGCAAACTATAAAGCACCGCATTCACACTACCGATGAAATTCCGGTAAATGTGCCTTATAGGAGAATACCACCTCATCAGGTTGCAGAGGTTAAGTCTCACTTGCAGGATCTTCTCAATCAGGGAATAATACGACATAGCACATCCAGGTATGGAGCTCCCCCGGTATTAGTCAAAAAGAAGAGTGGGAAATTGCGTCTATGTATTGATTACCGGCGGCTCAACAGCAAGACCGTTCGAGATGTTTATCCCATCCCAAGAATCGAAGAATCGTTGGATGTTATGTGTGGTGCCCGATATTTTTCGACCATGGACTTAAGATCGGCATACAACCAGATCGAGGTTGAAGAAAGTGACCGTCATAAGACAGCATTTGTCACACCATTTGGACATTACGAGTACAACCGTATGCCATTCGGGCTTGTAAATGCGCCATTTTCGTTCCAACGTTTGATGACGCATGTGTTTCATGGGGACTTAATGGAACATTTGATCGTGTATCTAGACGACATCATCATCTGGTCGAGTGATATTTCCGAACATTTCGAACGACTGGAGTCCGTTTTTCAAAAGCTTCGAAAACATGGGCTTAAGGCTGACCTTGAAAAGTGTTCGTTCTTCAAACATGAAGTTAACTTTCTGGGACATATCGTGTCTAGAAGTGGTGTCTCAACCGATCCGGACAAGATTGAGGCCGTGACAAACTGGCCTACTCCGGAAACACTACAGCAGTTAAGGTCGTTCCTTGGCTTTGCATCATATTATCGAAGGTTCGTTCAAAGGTTTGCCTCCATCGCTTCCCCGTTGTATGATGTCATCGGAAAGTGTGGCGAATCGAAACATAAACGACACCGGAAACTTCAGAAAGACTGTCTGATCAAACATCTTTGGTCAGAAGACTGTCAGAAAGCGTTTCAGCTGCTGAAGGATAAGCTCACGAGTTCGCCTGTACTCACATTTCCTGACTTCACAAGACCTTTTGTGTTGGAAACTGATGCCAGTAATCGTGGCATCGGAGCTGTGCTAAGCCAGGAACAGGATGGTGAACTGAAAGTAGTGGCATATGCATCTAGGGGCCTCCGTCGTCCTGAGAGACAGTCTGGGTATTCAAGCCAAAAAATTGAGTTGTTAGCGCTTAAGTGGGCTGTATGCGACAAATTCCGGCCTTATCTTACAGGAGGGAAGTTTGTCGTATATACGGATAACAACCCGCTTACGTATCTCCTCTCCAAACCGAAAGTGCCAGCATTAGAGCAACGCTGGGTTAATGAGTTGTCTGGATTCAATTTTGAGTTTCGTTTCCGGTCTGGAAAATCGAACATCGCAGCGGATGCTCTTTCAAGACTCCCTGGACATGCCCTAGACCCCGATAACGTAGAACACTTAGCAAGTACGATACTGAGGAATCATGTTATCCCTGATGAATTGCGGGAAGCTGCATTGGGGAGCATATGTGTACAAATCAACAGCATTGACCCTGCTGACACCGGGTTAGCATCAGATAGTGCTACTGAACTTCCAAGATGGAACAGGGAGAATATGGTTGAATATCAGTCTAACGACCCAGCGATCGGAAGGCTAAAGCACTACTTGAAGTTGGATCGTCGTCCCACCCCTTCAGAGCGGTGTAAAGAGTCGAAACAAACTCTGCTACTACTGAAGCAGTGGGAGCGCCTTGAGATTCGTGACAGTGTGTTGTATCGCCAGGTGAAGGGGAACAATGGAATTAGAAGTGCTAAGGTGCTCTTACCCATGTGCTTACAGGAAAAGGTGATGCATGACCTTCACGATGCTGCTGGACATCAGGGTGCAGATCGCCTAGAACTTCTGATTCGTGAACGTTGTTGGTTCCCAGAAATCTCTAAACGTGTTCAAGACTACATCAGAGGCTGTGAGAGATGCGTAAGAGGCAAAGGTCCTTATCTCCCACCTAAGACGTCATTGGGACGGCTGGTTGCTACTAAGCCACTGGAAGTGGTCTCCATCGACTTCACCATTTTGGAAAAGGCGAGTAATGGTATGGAGAACGTGTTAGTGGTAACTGACTGGTTCACAAAATTTACCATCGCGATTGGAACCCGCGATCAGAAGGCTTCAACCGTAGCCAAGGCTTTAGTGCGTGAGTGGTTTACACGCTATGGTGTCCCTCAACGTCTTCACTCTGATCAAGGACGGAATTTTGAAGGGCAAGTAATCTCAGAACTGTGTAAACTTTATGGAATCACAAAAAGTAGGACTACCCCTTACCACCCGGAGGGGAACGGGCAAACCGAGAGATATAATAGGACCCTCCACAATTTATTGTCGACCTTGCCAGAAAAACAGAAGAGGTTGTGGCCAAAGCACCTTCAGGAGTTGTGTTTTGCTTACAACGCAACACCACATGCAAGTACAGGGTACAGCCCCTTCTACCTGCTATTTGGGTTTGAAGCACGTTTTCCCGTCGATCAGTTGCTTGGAGTGCACGACTTGGATAGTTGCAGTAATGACAATGATTCATGGGTCTCCTTACATCAAGCCCGCTTGTGGCAAGCCCGGCAGCACGTCCAGCAACAGCTTGAGACCAAGTATTTGGCAAGAAAACAGCGACATGAAAGGAAAGGTGTGAAACCCCCCATCCAGGCTGGTACACTGGTGTACGTTCGTCAACATCTTCCAGGAAGACGGAAGATCACAGATAAATTTGGACCGGAAGTGTATAAGGTTTTAGATGAACATAACGATGTTTATACACTGGAACTGGCAGATGGCAGTGGTGACATCAAACGGACTGGCCGTAAGGAAATAACACCAGTTGAGCTTTCCAGATGTCCCGTATCATCTGAAGTGGATTCATCTAACCGACCATCAGAACTCAATGATGAGTTGGATACTCCTGAGAACTACAGTTGTGACAGGCCTAGGTACATTCTAATGCAGCCGGTGCCCCAAAAGGCGGCTCGCCCGACAGATCAGTGTAGCTCGACAGTGTCAGGTGATTCACCCAGTGAACTAAGGAGAAGTAGGCGCACCACTGCAGGAACTCACTCGAATGTTAACCATTTGCCGCGTACAGTATTAGGTCAGTAGTATTAGCTCATGGAGATGTAAATTAGTTTCCGCAGAATAGCGTCTTATATGTTGTATTACTAGTATATCATGAGGACATGATAGAGTTTCAAGGGGAGGCATGTAACAGGTCTAGCGTATGATTAATTCCCCCTTGGTAAGTTTTCTGTAAAAGGAGGTAGGAATTGTATACCCAGCAATCCCTGCACCGTCATCGGCATGACGATTCACTGACCAGCAGGTAAATTGAACTTTCTTTGTAATGTATATTATTTTAGAAGCTTAGTAAACTTGTATGACCGTTTTAGTTATGCAAGGATGTTTTAACGATGTTTCGAGTGCAATCGCTCGACTGTAACTGTGAACGTGCGAGTTGTAAATGCCAAAAGTTTATACGTAGCCGAGTGTCGCTATGTAACGGTAATTGAGCACTCAGTAACACAACGCCTTGGTTCTTACGGCGCAACATATTTTGTCTAGTTAGTATTTGTGAAAAACAGAAACGCCTAAGCGAGTATTTGCTTTTACTGTTAGTTATTAGTAGAGAGTTATGAGAGATTAAATAGCATTTCAGAAATGTGTTTGAATATTTTTTTGTATTCTTAGATGCATACGGATGTTTTAGACAAATGCATGTTACGAGCCCTACATTCAGTAAATATGGGTATTATATGTAGATCCAAAATGAAAGGTCCGACGAAGTTAAATGTTTCACTCTTGGTAATTGATGGAGTGGTGATTACACAACTAGTCATTCGCTACTAGCTTTATTCTGTGTCTGTACACTGAAAATATTTTGTTCACTGTAAAAAATATAAGATGCCTATCAGTTTGTTTGAGTTGGAACCGGTCTATAATTAAGTGGCAATACAGGAACAATGTATAGCACTGACAGGTTTAAATACTCGTGCTGTAATTGTTACACGTCTATATATGTCCATGGCCATAGCATATACAGTCATTATCAAGTTACCCGTGTGGTTGCGGTCATAATAACCCTTCACCATGGTACATGACTATTAAGTTAGTGTTGATATATGGTATAAGTGTATTCTAGGACAGTATATAGGTACAGGATATTTGGGTGTAAGCCTATGTTATGTATGGTAAATACATGGAAGGTTTATAGTATGTATTGTTATTGTCGTTTCAGGTCAGGGTGACCTCCCCTGGTTTTTTTCCTCTCACCGGTGTTTCTCAGAACCGAATAAACTGTTACAACTGTGTGGCGGAATTTGGCGTTTTGGTTGAAATTCTTTCTGCAACAAACATGGCCGACCTCACATATGCATAATTGAAAAGACTGCATCACCTCCTCAAAAAACCGGGTTATGCGTTTCTTTTTTTGGATAGTATACAAACGCTAACGAACACTAACTAAAGCTCATTATTATATGGACAGAATCATGTAAACAATATGGTTTCTACTTACGAGATATCGCTTAGAACTTATATAATAAAATAAAGCACTCCTTTCAGAATAGCTGCAGACGATAGAGTGGCAAGGAATGACGTCATACAAACAGCATCATAACATGGCGTATCCCAAGCGCGTCATAGCTAACCTGTACCCGGGGAGATCATGGACTGGGGATGTCCGTTATATGGATAACGAGTATAAACAATAAAAACACCCAAATGACTCTGTCACATAACGCTCACCCCTGCGACGACACACGCGTTGACGCCTAACTGTAAGGGAAATGTGAAAAGGTGTTTTGTCCGTAAACAGCACATTTCATCACCAGTGCGCAGTTCATGTGACGTGCGCATCGCAGGACGAGGGGCGCGCAACTCGGCTTCTCACAGACGATTTCTTACGGTTTGTGGATTTATGCCACGATGGTCAGGAATGATTCAAGCGGTTTCTACGGCTGTTTGACGTCTGTTTCTGAGGTATGTAAAGCGAATTCATCGACCCGTGCGCAGGCGTAGTTAGGCCTACCTCGTCCTGAAAAATTCTCTGGGCGAGCGCTGCTGTGGTGTTTCTCTGACAATGTATCCTCCTTGCAACCTACTGTTGTGATAATACCAACCGCCTTAACGTCAGTCTTGGCATGACGTTGTTATGCCTTTAAGACTGGACGGGTGACGTTTGATGTGGTTAAGTGGGACTATTCAATGACTATTCAAAAACTGGCCAATCAGAGCATGATGAGTCGATAAGTACTCACCACGTGGCAAAAGTGTCACGTGGGGTCCGTGTTCGTCATGTAGCCTAACGCGTAATTTATTCTGTGAATGTGTATTCCAAGGTCGTCTAGAAAGAATATTAATGTAGGAATAATTTCTGTAATTTATTTCGTTCAAATATTTTTAAAGCTCTGCACACTTTCAAGCACAACGACTTTATTAATTGAGTATACATTACAGAAGTAGGCGTTTTATTTTATTTCTTAGCTGTAGGCCTATAATCAGAACGGTGATATGAAAGACTGTACACAAATTGATTGTCTAGATGAATTACGTACAGAAAGTACCCGTCAGACACCGTAAATCTATGGAGCCCTTTTGACAGAGACAACAATATAGCAACAGCTTACCGCCAATCTTTGTCCAGTCGTGTGGAAACTTTTATGCATTTCGCAACACTTTTCCGGCCTTAAAGACCTTTCCAGCAGAGACACCATAAGCTACCACAAACACGGCTATAAGGTTCCCATCTTTGGTAAACAGCCTTAGGTATGGGGAGTCAGTTATCTGTTTTCCTGAACTGGTTCAATAAAGGAATTGGCTACATCCTGGTCACACATAAAACAAAATGAGATTAAGTCGCACATGTTCATAGTAAAAGACCAAGTCCAACTTTTTACACAGTGATTCATAGCTTTTTAATGAAGCACTTAGTTTTAGAACATAAGCGCTGGAAAAATAAACCAAAGCATACATAAAAAAGAGAGAAAGGGGCATAGGACCAGCAAGTTTGAGTGTACAGGAATGTGCAAACTGCACGAACAGATAAATTTTGATTTCAGCATACTTCAACATAAATTATAATAAACATATGGTTTATTAGAGAAAAATAGTGGTTGGATATACATCCCAATTAACAATTAAATACATAGCTAAACTTAACTCTCGTGAGCTAAGCACTTTAACACAATTATAAAGATATGAAATGTTGCAAGGATTTATAGTGCTGGATATGACATTCGCCCCGCCTGTACTTTGTGTGGTCCAACTAACGGACATTTTCCACCTACACTAACGTGGCGCTTGTGCCGTCTGTGAGTGTAGATACAGCTTGCAGGTCTCCTATATAAGTATAAGCGTCATGTCCGACATTTGTATACCATTCGTAGTCCGTAAAGGCGTTCCTAGTCGATAATCGCAAGATCCATTTCCAAAACAACGTTTAACACTAGCTCTCAAAGACGATGTTATGTAAGAAATTATACAAATAGGAAATAAAGCCGGTAACACACAAGAGAGAAGCGGTCATCAGTTTTCAATGATGCCGGGCAGACAGTGGATATTCCAGGCCTGAATTTCATAATGCTCGCTAGGTCATCGCCCGCCGCTATTCCCTTCTGTACATGAAAAAACGTATGACTGCCGATACCAACAGATAATTGTGTGACAAGCTATTCTATAAGACAATCCAGAAGCTAGAGACCACATGATTTCCCTGGTTGCAAAGAGGATGGGTGAAGAAATACGCCGGTGGACGACGACAGAATGAAAACTATAGTAACTGGGCGAATTACGTAGCTGGTTTTCGTCTAAAATTACTATTAGTAGTATCAATTATATCTCGCCCTGCAGCAGTGTTAAATCCTGTGTGTTATGTTTTAATCAACGTCACAAGTTATTACTGCAAAAACTGGGGGGAAAAATTTATTTCATCAAACGCAACAGAGTGTCCACATTCTCTGTCTCAACGGTGTCTAATTCCACTTAACCCTGGTATGAGAGCTATATATTCATCGTGTTGAATTAGACCACCACGTTGTATACATGAACAGCTGCAATCAAAGCCCAACTGAGATAGCGGTTCATAGTTTCATTGTCGACAACTTATATACTGGCATAATACACCATTTAGATACTGATTTTATTCACTGGTCTACAACTTTCATTTGCGTGTTTGGAATATATTATCATTGGAATTTCTTGGCTGCAAATCATTGCATGACACCGGTCTAATTTCGTTCTTTATATAGGCTACTTTCTTAGTTCTTTGGTGGTTTGCGTTATACGTCGTTTTGTGAATTCGTCTTGCGATTTTGACTAGGAACCTCCTTTTGGGTTTATTGCCGGTATACGAATGTCTATTTCGAGGCATACTGTGTGGTGGATAATGGTGTATGGTGTGGATAAATGATTCCAGTCATCTCTTGCACAACACCGAGGTATTACAAATCACATCACGATAAATAAACAAATATCGAGGTATTACAAATTACATCACGATAAATAAACAAGTATCGAGGTATAACAAATCACATCACGATAAATAAACAAGTATCGAGGTATAACAAATCACATCACGATAAATAAACAAGTATCGAGGTATTACAAATCACATCACGATAAATAAACAAGTACCGAGGTATTACAAATTACATCACGATAAATAAAGAAGTATCGAGATATTACAAATCACATCACGATAAATAAACAAGTATCGAGGTATAACAAATCACATCACGATAAATAAACAAGTATCGAGGTATAACAAATCACATCACGATAAATAAACAAGTATCGAGGTATTACAAATCACATCACGATAAATAAACAAGTATCGAGGTATAACAAATCACATCACGATAAATAAACAAGTATCGAGGTATAACAAATTACATCACAATAATAAAACAAGTATCGCGGTATAACAAATCACATCACGATAAATAAACAAGTACCGAGGTATTACAAATTACATCACGATAATGAAACAAGTATCGCGGTATTACAAATCACATCACGATAAATAAACAAGTACCGAGGTATAACAAATCACATCACGATAAATAAACAAGTACCGAGGTATTACAAATTACATCACGATAAATAAACAAGTATCGAGGTATAACAAATCACATCACGATAAATAAACAAGTACCGAGGTATAACAAATCACATCACGATAAATAAACAAGTATCGATGTGTAACAAATCACATCACGATAAATAAACAAATATCGAGGTATTACAAATTACATCACGATAAATAAAGAAGTATCGAGGTATTACAAATTACATCACGATAAATAAAGAAGTATCGAGGTATTACAAATCACATCACGATAAATAAACAAGTATCGAGGTATTACAAATTACATCACGATAATAAAAGAAGTATCGCGGTATTACAAATTACATCACGATAAATAAACAAGTATCGAGGTATAACAAATTACATCACGATAAATAAACAAGTATCGAGGTATAACAAATCACATCACGATAAATAAACAAGTGCTTTCTCCGGAAGATGTGATCGCAGTTAAAAACAAAAGTCTCCAGGAAAATGTTTTTCAACAATTCTCAGAATACCTTTTCTCCGAAAGATTTCTTTTTCAAAACAAATACATTAATCACGTTTGTTTAAATAGATCGAGGAGGATCAGAGAAACATGATTACTTCATTTCCTTGTTAGTCACCAGATTTTCACATATATAGTTGCGTGTTGATCGATTTCAGAGTCAAATTCCGCCACTATCACATATACTTCATTATAAATTCATGAAATAAATATTTAGTTTCCAACATGTTGTAACATGCGTGTCTAATAATCAACTCACAAGCACGTACTGGAGTCGATTACTAAACAAATCGAACCTTCTTGCAAAAACGCGAGTTTAATAAAAAAAACAACGCGACAATGAGATTTTTGCCTCATTCCATGAGACAAATAACAGCTTGTGAATTAAACGCCGTTGCCAAGCAGTGTAGGTGCATGTATTAAGCCTAGCGCACACGGACAGCATTTGTTGTCGAAAACCGAGATTTCTTGATCCAGACAACAATCCTCAAAATTTACTCGTGTGCGGGTAACCACAACAAGAATTCCTGAGTCTCGTACACTTGATCCAAAGATTCAGCTTGTTCAATTTTGGGCAGCAGAAATCCAGAAACAAAAGAGCCGGGCACAAGATTTCGCTCGTCTGCGGGCAATCTGAATCTTGAGAGATCGTCGTTGTCTACATTAACCAATCAGTGTCTATGGAAATGTCATGTGAGTACAAACAAAATGGAAGCTGTGACACAAGTATTTGGGGTCACATGACCTTGAAAGTACCCATCAATAACTGTTGTTCATCTCTTCTACCCTGTGTTACCTTGCTATTCTGTCTAACATGGTTTTTGTCGTGATCTGTTTTAAGGGCTCAAGCATCGCCCCGTACAGCCATTCAATGAGCAAGCAGGTCGCGCACCACAATCCCATTGGCGACCAGCTGTGCCGGAGCATATTTATTTATTTATTTGCTTGGTGTTTTATGCCGTACTAAAGAATATTTCACTTATACGACGGCAGCCAGCATTATGGTGGGAGGAAACCGGGCACAGCCCGCAGGTTGCTGCAAGACCTTCCCACGAACGGCCGGAGAGGAAGCCAGCATGAGTTGGACTTGAACTCACAGCGACCGCATTGGTGAGGCTGCTGGGTCAATACGCTGCACTAGCGCGCTAACCAACGCTAACATCATAAAAACAGGGTAACCTTAACTTGATGGCATCTTCTGCTGGGTCGCTCTGCCCAAAACCATGGCCATTTTCTCCTTATACACCAGTTGGCATTGATCGCTTCTGTTTAGTATTAAAAGAAATTTATGAGTTCAGACTGCTAAATGAGCTTTCACCATATCAATAGTGTTAATCAATGTAAGGTATTCACACGCTCTGTGGGATTATCTTTTAGTGGACGATGCTGAGTGTATGCAGCCAAATTGGTAGTGACAAGACAGTGAAGGGACACTATAGTCCAAAATACACTAAGACTGTTAGCCCCCTATCTGAACCGTAGGGGTACGCAACATCTACACCTTGTCTATCGATCTCTGAGTCTCTCCGTCACGGATCAGTTCTGCTCACGCTTTTCTTCAAAATGAATCATGGTATGGAACTGAAACATGTACATGGTTTCACTTTTTACTGATCAAGCCCGAATTTCGTCCATTTTGGACTGCTGGCCACAACAAAAATAAGCCCAGGCCTATGTTGTTCATAGGCCAACACTTTTTTTAAGAACAGTAGTGCCAGCATATTAGAGGACTGGAACATTACACCATTAACAGTGCTAAAATTCACTGATCATTATATCTGTTTGATCGCTGTTCAACACCATCAAACAATTTTTCACCTGCACAATGGCTGTCAGTGTCAGAGTGGAGAAGATCAGTGGCCTGGATAAACCACCAACTTTTTACAAGTTTGTGATGAACTTCCCCACGTGTGACGTACAGGTATGCAAACCCTATTAACATGGTCTTAAACAAAATGGTCACGCAAGTTTGACACAAAGGTCGTCACAAGCAGTGAGAGCGCGCAAATCTACGAATTTCTAACCCAAGGTGAGTGAGTGAGTGCTTGGGGTTTAACATCGTATTTAACAATTTTTCAGTCAAATGACGACGAAGGAATCCTTAGAGTGCATGCAGTGTGCCTCCTTGTTGCAGAACGGATTTCCACCGCTATTTCATCTCGTCCTATTTCACTGAGACGACTTACCGAAGGCAAGTAAGTCGCCCCGCCAGAGCCATTATACTGAAACGGGTCAACCAGTCGTTGCACTATCCCCTTCATGCTGAACGCGGCGAGAAAGTTACAACTTCCTCTTGGTCTTAGGTGTGACTCGACCCCGGATATACTGCTCCCGAAGCGGACGCTCTACCAAATGTGCTATCGGGGCCGGTCCTTGCCCAAGGTCCAGACTGAAACCGAACCTGATGTGTCCTTGCGATTTAAAGGCAATCATCTTTACAGTTACTTACCACCTGGTCATGATGATCCCGCTTCCCATAACCTGACTAATCCACAGACAACATAACACAAAACCAATTTCATTTCAGGCTTTATTTTCATATTTTCATATCGATTTATACACAACTTTATCACACGATTTCACATTCACTTCAGAAAAAAATAATAAAAAGAAATAACACAGCAAGGAACGATTCTTTATAGCACCAAAAAACTCTGACCCAACAATGCGCAACAGCAGTATTAACAACACGGCAACATCATAACAATATTCTCATTACCCTGCTTGTATGCCTGAATAAACGGGAATTAAACTCTTTAAACTTCAACCAGGACATATTCATTCATACACGTACATTCATCTCCCATTCATTACACATCATGGCCCATACGATCTACAGTTTGAACGGGGCATAGTGTGTATTATACTTTCCCTACCTTTGTCCAGCACGTTCATACCCACAAACCCACAATTATATTTATCAAAATTTCTTTGTGCAAAATAAGAATTCAAGTCGGGATCAAGACGAAATACAAATTCACTCCACAAAGGCAAGAGAAAAGACCTAATATCGAACTTCATAATAAAAAAGGTGGGTTTATGCTAATTTGTGCAATTGTAAAACACACCATTGCTATTTTTTTTTACAGGTAGACTAAAAATGCCCAGACCAAAGACGTTCTGGCAAAACTGGCACTTGGATACCTTTTGATGATGATAATGATGTAAATGTTCTAGTTCTCTAATACGCTGGCACTACTGTTCCATAAAAAAGAATTAATTTAGTTGTGCATGAGATCAAAGACAATATTATCCTATGTTAAAGATTAAGAAATTGGCATATCATATGAAAAAAAGAGGCTATATCGGAGATTTCTGACAAAAAATCTGAAGTCGCTAATCAAATCACATTTTCTGTACTTACCAAGAAAAACTCAGATTATTGCCTTTTAGTAAATATAACACACAATGATTCTCAAGTTTGAAAAGGTTATAATGAGACCGGCGTAATAACATTTATGAATTTTATTGCCGATTCTGAAAGATAACATGGACACAGAGGAGGGTAGATACTTTGTGAAACGTACTTGGAATTACTGTACTTTGTGCCAAAATTCTTCACTAGAGCCTCTCTAAATGCTGAAATACTGGATTGAGTGCTGACCCCTTTGTGACCAATTATGACCACCATACAGTCCAGTGTTCTATAACCACTTTTCATGGTTTGAAAAATTGCAACAAACAAAATCAATCTGTTTTACTGGTTTGAAGTCATTTTTTGTGTGTACCCTGCCTTTGAGGCATTATTTTCGGCACTGTATGCCATGAATTTTGTCACAAACCAACTTTGTCAACCCTCTGATTTGTTTACATACATCTATGCAAGATGGTTCAAAGTACTTGTATGTATAGCAAATTACTTACCCCTAACGCAATACTTAAGGATTTTTCACTTACACATGGATGCATTAATCCAGATTAAACCACTGAAGTTTGGTCAGCTACTGGTAAATTTCCACATCTGGTATACTGAAATGTGATATGCTTGAAGACAAGCCGTCTTTAGTGAACTTCATGCCAGACAACACAAGAGAAATTTCTGCTAGACATTCTACACAAAGGAAACAGGGAAATCTGGAAGACTACCTGTCTGAGAAAAAAAACTGAATCCACGTCTCAGGTGACCCAGCAAGCAGGCAATCACCTTTTATAACCAAGCCACAGATATATGCTCCAGGAGAAGTTGAAATCTGCAGACTAAGGACATCCACCTAGTTGCTATGTTCCAATACATAACAAGTATTGAATATCGTTTTCAATGTTTACAGCTTACAGTAGTGCAGGACATCAAATTTACCTTGTGTTTTACAGGTGAGAGGACACAAAATGCCCAAAATGGGAATAAAATAAGACTGAAAATCCACCTGTTTATTTTGTACAATCATTCCTGTTTGTCAAGGCTATGCAATCCATCGTAGAAATATAAAAGGAACAGTCTACATTTCTCACAAACTAGACAATTTATAAGTTTTATTTTTATTATCAAACCCTTCCCCGACAGAGCAATTCTTCCAGTAAAACAACAAATTATATTCGTATTGGCGTGGCCTAAGCACATCTCATTACCACATCTCATTACCACATCTCATTACCACATCTCATTATCACATCTCATTACCACATCTCATTACCACATCTCATTACCACATACACCAAATTTCAGAACAATGGAACTTGCATATACATATGACTTCGCGCATTATTGAATAGAAAATGTTTTTAACAAATTATGACTGATTCGTTCAAGAGCTGCAATTAGATTATGACTGGACAAGGAAACGTATGATGGGCAGAATGCACCGATTGTCAACAACAACGCGAAAAGTACAAAGTAAAGTGGAAAGCTATCATGTAAATGTGCCAGCCATGTAAAAATCAGCTTTGGATTAACTATTTCATTATTTGGTTTAAAACATTCCATTCAAAAAGGTGTGCATACTGAGGTATATGTACTGATGAGTGTCGTATTAAAAAGGCTAAGCACAGTTTGAAAAAAGACCAGGATCCGCATGTTCAACAGGAATATGGGTATTAACAAGTATTGTGTCTAATATGAATACCAAACTCTCCTCGTCGGACTCGGACTTAAGTCCAGTTTTTAAGTCCAACACAAAAACTGTTCAATAAAAAAAAAATACCCACATAAAATGATCACAAGCGAGGCTTATGATCACACTTACTGAATCGTACGTGCTGCATAACGTAATGCCGTTATCAATTTAATGTCAAGGATCTCCAATATCACTGACATCAAAGGCCACATGTACACTGTATTCCCAGGTACACATGTGCGTGTATATCACATGCACTCTGTTGTGGTCAAAGCCTCAAGAGCTGAGGTGAAAATGGAATCCAGAAAATTCCACATCCAAGGCTGAGACTGAAGAAACCTCTGATGTGTATCACAAATCAAAGTACTTATCACGCTACCGTGACCTGCCATTTCCTCACAAAGAAAAGGCGATCTAAATGCAATGATATGTCATTATTTCAAACTGACCAGTATTTTTCCCTGATAGCAAGCTTGTAGAAATGTACATGTAACATCGTAAAATGTAAAATTCTAATCCGCCCAACTTTTTCAGGTTGTAAATCTAACAAGGCTACATCAAGTGCCTGAACTTTTAGCGAACAATTTTTTCAAACTAGGAAACCTCTGTTTATAAACATTGACAAACAGCTCCAGCTTGTTCCGCAAGTCCGTTGACACTGTGTCCGTGTGCTTTGGGTACCAGATTCTCAATCGCTCTATTACATCCTGAGGCTCATAATGAGACAGCTTCAGCAGCAACACAATAGCCTCCTCCTGGACGTTCATGGGAACTGAAATAAACAACAACACCAAATTTTAAAAATCCGAGTAGTACTTATTATTACGGGCCTGGGAAGTGAAAGAAAGAAAGAAGTTTAAAGGAAAAATCTGAAAATATCTTACTCTACTTCCAAATCACATTAGCGGTCAGCTGGCTTTTTTTGTTTGTTTTTTTAATTTTTAAACTAAATAGTCCGAAATCAGCCAAAATGGATGAAAATTGCCACATTAACATTTGTTTTTAACACATTTCTAGGAATTGCTTTTTAGAATGTCTCTGGTCTGCAAGAAGGCTTACTGTGTAAATGTATGTGTAGTAAAGCCCTTTAGCTTTTTCATTCCCACTGATGTTTGTATTGATGGATCCATATGAACTACTGGTACTATTCTAAACTGTGTAGACTCTAAATATAGGGGAGACTTTATAACATATCATTACAACATTAATTTGATAGTTTTTATGCATTTTCTAATTTTCTTTTTTAAGTTGACCCATTCATGGCCTCTGAAACTACAGGCTACTATCGCTAATATAAGACACTCTATGTACTAAGAGGCGATATCCCTAATACCTGCCTTCCAGAAACAGGGGCAACAACTCTGGACTCCAATATTGTACACTTTACATTCTACTTTCTCACATTAAGTCTATGTAATTTTCAGTATTATTTTTGTGATTTAATGATAATGGGTATCTGTTTTCAGCAGGCCAGTCCCTATGTACAAACTGAGATTAATTCCAGATACAAACCATGGGACCTTTTTCACAAAACAATCTTTAGCTATCTGAAAGTCGGTTGTAACTACAATGGCGACACATCTTAAACACATGTACATACATTCAACTTAATCAACTCAGGCTATGATTACTTTGTTGAATGGGGCCCAGAACTTGACCTTAGGTAAGACAATATATTGGACTGAACCCATGGCCCCAGGGTCAGGAAGCTGACTTTGCCCTAAGTCAGACTTAGTTTTAACTTGAGGTTTTATTCCTGAAGCTAAGATTTGATTTATTTATTGATTGATTTGATTGGTGTTTTACGCTGTACTCAAGAATATTTCACTTATACGACGGCGGCCAGCATTATGGTGGGTGGAAACAAAGATTTGAAGTGGAATGCTAATTTTCATGTTCATGAAGGGTTAAGGACTGCATCGAGTCATCGTTCATGCCCTAGGTGCAGCTGTGAGATGTACAATGCAATAAAAAGAGGCCGATTCACTAAAATGCTATTTTATAACAGAGTTTTAAGTCCCAGTGTGATTGTACGCGAAGTAAACTGCAGGTAAGTGACAAGGTCAACAAGCACTAGCTAAGCTTCATGAGACCCTTTTCTTTCCTTGTACTCCACCGTTCAAAATGACAACCAATTACAACTCTAGACTTGCCTGTCAACCTGTCAAGCTCTGTTTTACGCCTCTTTCTGGCGGATCCTCTCATGTGTGAGCCATTAGCCATTTCTTTTTACACGTGTAATCAGCTATGTTCGTTTTCATATGAAGTTTACCGAGCGCTGTGCGCATGCTCCATTTCCACTGAACTAACAGCACCTCATTTAAATGTTCTGGCAGACTTTTCAGTTTTCAGTTTTTTGTTATCTTTAAACATCCACTTAATGTACAAACCGTGTCACTTTAACAAATTGTATTCAGTGCCCACACTCTGTGTCAAGCCCTTTGAGATGTACAAACCCTCACAACAATTCACACAAATGAACATGCACTAAGTGTTCAAGCCCTTTGTGATGAGGGCATGTACAAACCCTCACAACAATTCACACAAAGGAAGATGCACTAAGTGTTCAAGCCCTTTGTGATGAGGGCATGTACAAACCTTCACAGCCATTCACATAAATGAACACGCACTCTGTGTCTGTAGAGAGGCTCCCTGGTCCTACCTCAGGCAGGACTTTTCTGACTCGCCACACAGTTATCAATAGGCCAGCTGTGCTTGGCCACTCCTGCTCAGTAGCCATGAAGACAACTGAAGTCAACTGAAACAGCCTCAGGTGGTGTACCAACTCCTCATGGTCTGGTCTATTAATCCATTGTGCCCATCTAGCTGGCCATGATGGGCGCGGAGAGAGAGAGCATGTTGACAGTCATCGTGCCCGTCTAGCTGGCCACAATGGGTGCAGAGAGAGAGAGCATATTGACAGTCATCGTGCCCGTCTAGCCGGCCACGATGGGTGCGGAGTGAGAGAGCATGTTGAAAGTCATCGTGCCCATATAGCTGGCCACGATGGGCGCAGAGAGACAGCGTTTGACAGTCAATGTGCCCATCTAGCTGGTCACATTGGGCGTTGAGAGAGAGCATGTTGACAGTCATCGTGCCCGTCTAGCTGGTCACGATGGGCATTGAGAGAGAGCATGTTGACAGTCATTGTGCCCATCTAGCTGGCCACGATGGGCGCAGAGAGACAGCGTGTTGACAGTCAATGTGCCCATCTAGCTGGTCACGATGGGCGTTGAGAGAGAGCAATTTGACAGTCATCATGCCCATCTAGCTGGCCACGATGTGTGCGGAGAGAGAGCGTTTTGACAGTCATCATGCCCATCTAGCTGGCCATGATGGGTGCGGAGAGACAGGGTGTTGACGGTCATCGTGCCCGTCTAGCTGGCCACGATGGGCGCGAAGAGAGAGCATTTTGACAGTCATCGTGTCTGTCTTGCTGGCCACGATGGGTGCGGAGAGACAGCGTGTTGACAGTCAATGTGGCCATCTAGCTGGTCACGATGGGCGTTGAGTGAGAGCATGTTGACAGTCATCGTGCCTGTCTAGCTGGTCATGATGGGCGTGGAGAGAGAGTGTGTTGACAGTCATCGTGCCCGTCTAGCTGGCCACAATGGGCGTGGAGAGAGAGCATGTTGACAGCAATCATGCCCGTCTAGTTGGCAACGATGTGTGCGGAGAGAGAGCGTTTTGACAGTCATCATACCCGTCTAGCTGGCCACGATGGGTGCGGAGAGAGAGTGTGTTGACAGTCATCGTGCCCGTCTAGCTGGCCACGTTGGGCATGCAGAGAGAGCGTTTTGACAGCCATCGTGCCTGTCTAGCTGGCCATGATGGGTGCAGAGATAGAGCGTGTTAACAGTCATCGTGCCCGTCTAGCTGGCCACTATGGGCACGAAGAGAAAGCGATTTTGACAGTCATCGTTCCCAGACTAAACCGAAAATCAAGGCTGGATACAGCCAAAGACAACACTTAAGATTAAAATAAAAATCCTTGGCTTTGGTAAAAAAAATTTCACAGCAAACTGCTCTAAAATGTCTGACTGATGTCTAAGAGATCTTCGTGATCCTGCAATGAAATATCCTGCTAACAAGATACAAGTACATACTTCATCACATGGTCAAGACATGACAGGAGATTTCCTATATCGAGCAAGAAATGACAAAGATAATCTAAACATCTAACACCTAAATAATCTTGTTGAGAATGGCTGTACTCACCTTTACTATTAAGTTTAACTGTCAACAGATAATGTATGACATGTCTGATAACTTGACGAACGTCTCCCTTCTGTTTGACGCAGGATTTGAAATGGCCAAGAGCAGAACCTTCAAAAAAAATAAATTTAAAAATTTAAAAAAATTTAAAATTTTAAAGACACACCTCATTTGCACATTCAGGTGAGAGGGCATCACAGGATTATATGGACTGTATTGTTTTTAAACTGTTTTCATTCACACATTTCATGTACATATAACTTTGTAACACATCAAACACTTAGAAGACTAAGCACAGCAGTTCATGGCGAAGAAAACACTAGTATTTATTTATCTGATTGAAGTGTTGCACCATACTCAAGAATTTTTTCACTCAAACGGCAGCAGCCAGCAATTTGGTGGGAGGAAATCAGGTTGAGCCCGGAAAAAACCCATGGCCATCCCACATACAAACTGAAGAGGAGGCCAGAGGTGAGAAGCTGCTAGGTCACTGTCCTCGTTAGCACGCTAACCTCTAGACCATGGAGGTCTAGGAGACGCTAACATGACGTATACTGCTACATGCGCATGTCAGGTGAGGACTTGACACACAAAATCACTGTTACAGACAGGGTATGAATGCCAAATGTGCATGACAGGTGAGGGACTTGATACACAAAATCACTTTTACAGATAGGGTATGAATGCTACGTGTGCATGTCAGGTGAGGGACTTGACACACAAAATCACTGTTACAGACACGGTATGAATGCTACATGCGCATGACAGGTGAGGGACTTGACACACAAAATCACCATTACAGACAGGGTATGAATGCTACATGCGCATGACAGGTGAGGGACTTGACACACAAAATCACCATTACAGACAGGGTATGAATGCCACACGCGCATGTCAGGTGAGGGACCTTTACACACAAAATCACTGTTACAGACAGGGTATGAATGCTACATGCACATGTCAGGTGAGGGACTTGATACACAAAATCACTGTTACAGATAGGGTATGAATGCTACATGTGCATGACAGGTGAGGGACTTGACACACAAAATCACTGTTACAGACACTGGTATGAATGCTACATGTACATGTCAGGTGAGGGACTTGACACACAAAATCACTGTTACAGACACGGTATGAATGCTACATGCGCATGACAGGTGAGGGACTTGACACACAAAATCACCATTACAGACAGGGTATGAATGCCAAATGCGAATGTCAGGTGAGGGACTTGACACACAAAATCACCGTTACAGACAGGGTATGAATGCATCTGTGGCACACACCTTGAAACAAACTATTCAAGCAAAAACAGATCACTGTAAAATCTGATGTCTTAAAAGCATGTTATTTGGAAGAAGACATTGTACACTGTATAAATCTAAAAAAAAAATGTTTTCTTACACAGTATTGAATGGCTTTCATCTGTAGAGATATGTACTTTTCATTTTAGTATTTCTTTGCCATTCACAGAACAGCAAAAAAAAACAAAACAAATAAAAACGACCTTTCTCTACCTCCACATCAGAAGATGGGGACTTTTTTGGACCTTTTTTCATCTCTACAACACCTTTTCTTCAAATTCACAATTTCTTCAAATGCATCCACAACTGTCACATTGCATTTGACCACACACAACGAGAAGTACCACTGTTAACCTCATATTTTTTGCCATATCTCCTTTTTCTGAAAGATTTTACACTTTTTTCTATCAACACAGACTCTTCTGCACAGTGACCACAAAAGGAATCATCTTAAGCTATGTACCAAACTAAAATACAATTCTTCTGCACTGAGACAAAGCAACTCTTGGCTGCCTCACAGAGTTACATGCTTGCAACTAAAACTCACCCAACATCCTTAAGAATGGTAGTATAAGTCCCTGTGCAACATCAAAGTCTTCTCGGCTCACAATTTTACCAATGCAGGGAAATATATCGTTGATTATTTTAATGACCACTTTCCCACTTCTCAGTTACTAGCAACAGCTCAAAACTTTTGAAGAACTCTGTGACTGGAAAATAAATGCATACACATTAGTCCCTTGTGTCTTTTTTTTTTTTATTTTATCTGACCAACGTCAATTTTTAACACCATTATTTCTGGAATCAGATTTTGTGCTATGAAATTATCTGAAATTCCAGCACAGAATTTTGAAACATACACGCATATGATTTCCTTAAACAGTAAAAATTTGGGCACTTTTACACAACAACTGACTGATTTGCAGTTTTCCTAAATTCTGAGATGAAAGTCTGAATTCACTCTTTCTAATGATGATCTTCTACAGAAAGCTGTCCGATCATGTCAATCAAATTATAACTCCACCCATACCTTATTCATATAAATGCATTTTCTCTCAACATTACCGGGGGATTCCTCGCTTAATAATTTGAGAAGCTCTAAGTACTAAACAACTATTAAAATTACCTGTATGCCAATTAGCACAGGACTGAATACACTTCCATTTCTTTTTTTTTGCCAATTCAACATACTTAAAAGCTTATATTACATTGAGGAAACCATGCACAGTGAAAACTAATAAATTTCTTCCCACATGTAACTTTTTCCCACTAAACCTGAGTGGGTTACATAAAAGCATATGCGCAAAGACAGTGAACTCACAGGTTCAATAGTGCTATCTTAATACACTCTCTACCTACAACAAATGTCTCAACAATTTCAAGGTACAAACCTGTGGTGGAATTCAAGGGAGGTAATGCTGTAACAAACTCTTCTAGCTGAGCCTGGAGTGAGCACACACAATCAAAGGGGAAGAACTCTGAGTACTCCAGCCACACACCCTTTTCAATGATGTTCGCATCTGTGGAACAAGTAATTGGCTTGTTTTATTAGATCTGCTAGGTTTACGCAACATTTCACAAATTGAGACTCTTGATCTGCGTCATAATCTTGTTTCACATGAAAATTAGCAGGTATGTAAACTGTGATTATGAAATGTAATGTTGATAAGTCGGCACAAATTTTGTTTTGTCTTTTCACTTACAGGTTGGCTGACATAGACCCAAAACTGGAAAAAGAAAACTGAAACTAAAATCGTATTTTTCATAATTTTTTCATTTTTCAATATTTTATCAAATCTTTTTTAGTGAAAAGTACTGTTCGTTTTCTGCTTGACGATCGGGGAAACCGGAATGCTGGAAGTAGATTCCCAGTTTACACGAACAAGCCAGTAGTTTTAACGACTCTCCCTGGCTGAGAGGCAACACACCCCCAGCATAAATTACAGGGTGTTAAAGATGAGGGACGCGATTTATGCCAGCTTTGCCATTTTCAGACTTAACATATATGGTGAGGAAAAAACTGCAAAGTTATGCAGCAGGCACCACCAAAAAATGTGCTCTTTTAAGCCAAAATGTGTCAAGTTTTCTTCTCTTTTGATATTCGATGGCGCTCAGCTTGATGTGTGCAGGAAATTTAGAGTGCCCAGAGTGAACCACATATCTTTGGGGACTTCACAGATAAACTTTGGTACATGTGCTGTACAGATGTGTAAAACATACTGGCAGAAGACAAATGGTCTTCAACCAGCATTGGACTGTGTAACCAGCCACACCAGCGTCAATGACCACTTATTGTCACTATTAAAAGCTACACAAGCTGTGCGACTGGGGAAAATCTATGCATTCTCTGTCTAAGGCTGGGTATGAACCTGCATTCTGTGTGTGTTAGCAACTGTCCAGCATGCAGCCGACGGTGAAGTAACTGCAAAACCATTGTGTCCAACCACAGTTAAGTGGATGTGTTCAGATTAACACTAAGTGTTTCGAAGAGAAAGGGACATGTGTCTTACCACTTCATGTTTGGAATTTGTTGCAGACAATGCGTGCATCACCTGGTATTCAATCACCACCAGAAGAGAACTGGGATCTGGAAACAAAAATCACAAATATGCTAATATTTATTTATTTATTTGATTGGAGTTTTACTCTGTACTCAAGAATATTTGACTTATGTGATGGGGGCTAGCATCGTATTGCCAGGAAACAAGGCAAAGACCCTGGAAAACCTACGACCAGCAAGCCAGCACGAGCTGGACTTGAACTTACAGCCAATGCTTTAGTGAGATGCCTGATTACTTGTGCTAATCACTTGTCACATAAGCCCCTCATGCTAGTACAAAACTCTCTAAAACCCCAAAAGCATGAAATTCAAACGTGTCTGTACTGATTCATCTGCCCAAAGACAATAGAATTTTTCCCTCCAAAAAGGGAAACTAAAGCACACAAAGTACTTCACTGCAGAACACAAAGTACAGAAAAGCTTCTTCAGGTTTATGTAAAAGCAGTCCTTGGACATTATTAACCATTACTTTGTATTGTTATTTACATGACACTGAAGTCTGCTCTTACACTTTGGTGGTCAGTACTGTGGGTAGAGGAAACCTAACCTAGAGAGCCTTGGGTAAACAAACCACTGACCAATGTCGGACAATTACTGATGAACTTTCCCTCTTGGTGCAAAAACTGGAGTTCTGCACTTGAACGCTTACCGCCACCAAGGCCCCACTGACAGTGATAACATGGGAACCCGCCAATTCCCTGCTCATGGTTTGCTCACCACAAAAAGAGCTCATAATCCTTTTGACATGATTTTGCAAATATTTTCTGTTTTTCATTGTCCATGCTCACTTTCAAATTACTTACTCTCTGACTTGTGTAGAAAAGCCGGCCACACAAGTGCTACCGCCAGCGTGATGGTGGGATAACTGAGGTACTGACAGCGACACACGTGGTAGAGAAACACTCTACACTGCTCTACATCCCCTGTAACAGACAGACAAATGCCCATTGCATTTGCATCTTATGCAAAGCCACATTTCCCATTCTTAAGTGTGGAGTTATCCCCCTTTCAAATTTACCCTGCGAAGTCACGGGTCTTACTAGTCTCATAAAATCTCATCTTGTCCTTCACTACCAGCTGAAATTCTGGTAGCAAAACTGTTAAGACGTTTGAAAATACAACATACATATGACACAAGTAGTGCACTCTGATTGGCCATCTTCTGTATGATTTGCATACATAAGTATTAGTCTTCTAACACATGATCTTTTTCCATGTATAATCATTTACATATACACAGAGATCACAGTGCAAGTCAAGCAGTGGAGAGCCAACTGGAATTGAGAGATGCATTAAACATCTATGACATTGTATCAGGGACTTTTCCATGGTTCCGTTACAGGACTCTCGGCTGTATATTTTACATTAAGCTGTGGCCATCTGGGCTCTTCCTTGTGATGCTTTAGATCATGCCAGTGTATATGGTAGACCATTATCGTACACAGATAGTGTCACGCTCCTTATATATGCCTTCTTTCCCTCCAATACAAATATCACAAAAAAACTTGTTATATATCAGGCGGCGAATTTATACAGTCACATTGAAGTTTAATATTTAAATACAACATTACTGATGAAGCATATAAAACACTTGTGAGGTTTAATGAACAAATTAATGAAAAGACTTACCCCCCAGTCTACACATGGCTGTATATAGGCGGCTGAAAACACCAACATACAAACACTATTAAAGTTTATTTACTTATTTCTTTGATGTTTAAAAGTGTACTCAGGAATGTTCCACTTAAATGACAGTGGACAGTGGTAACACATGTAAGGCTGTTCTTGGAGCAGCAGGAACTGGATATGTCCACCCGATCTAATCACAGAGGTGTGATCTTTAGTCAGTGGATGTCTTCTAAAGGCTAAGCTCCATTTACATGTACATGTACAAAGAACAGACAAGACCAGACCAAATTCACATATGCATCAACAAAGTATCCTACAGCAAGTTTGAAACATGTTTAGTTTTGTGATGTTGTACATCCCCGTTCAAGATAATTAAAATTATGCACATTGAGACAATCCAAAGTGCCAGCATCTTAATCAGTCTTATCCAATCAGGCGTGAGTTACTTTCTATAATGCAAAGGTGCATTTGTTTCCTCTTACATCACCCGAACACCGTTTTGTGGGTAAACGAATGACATGTCATTTTTCTCATTGCTCTAGCATGGTACATCCCAGGGCCTTATAAGAATTCTTTTTGTAAGTTGATTTACTGAGTGACCAAGTGCGTCCCAGACAAATTTCTCTGATTGTGTGGGTCTGTTTTCACACGTTTTCCAAAATATAACAATAGGTTACAATATCTGTTGTCTTTTCTTTTAACTACATATGAATCCCATTAAATACAAGTTCACAAAGATGTAGCACAAAAAATATTACACAATCTAATAATTTTTGTTACATCTGATTTGTGGTTTACCAAAATTTCAATTGTATCTAATTAGTCAAGTTCACATTTGCCTAGAAGTGAGCTTACCACAGTTGTGTTTTCAGACGGACTGTGACGTCGCCATTGAGTCCACAAGTGTCACAGCTAAACACTTCCTTCCATATTGACTGCATTATCACATGAGACATGTCCAGCTGTAACAACAACAACATGCATATAGACAGGACCTTCCCTTCCAAAACACATACAAAATATTAACTGAACCTGTCTGATACTGATTAGCATTTTCTGCGCATGTGTCAATGTCTGTACACGTCATGATGTGTATGTTTGTCATTATTTGTGCCTTTGACAATGTCCACCCATGTGCCACTGTCCGTCCACGTGCCCCTGTCCATCCATGAGCCTCTGTCCGTCCACATGCCACTGTCCATCCATGTGCCCCTGTGCATCCATGTGCCCCTGTGCATCCATGTGCCACTGCGCATCCATGTGCCACTGTCCACCCACGTGCCACTGTCCATCTATGTGCCACTTGTCCATCCATGTGCCCCTGTCTATCCATGTGCCCCTGTCCATCTATGTGCCACTGTCAGTCCCTATGCTCCATGTGCCCCTGTCTGTCCACGTGCCCCTGTCCGTCCATGTGCCCCTGTCCGTCCACGTGCCACTGTCCGTCCGTCCACCTGTCCTGTCCATCCAAGTGCCCCTGTCAATCCAAGTGCCCCTCTCCGTCCACGTGCCCCTGTCAGTCCACATGCCACTGTCCTTCCATGTGCCCCTGTCCGTCCACGTGCCACTATCTGTCCACGCGCCACTGTCCGTCCATGCGCCCCTGTCCGTCCACCCGCCCCTGTCCGTCCACGTGCCACTGTCCCTCCACATGCCCCTGTCCCTCCATGTGCCCCTGCCCATCAATGTGCCCCTGTCCATCCATGTACCACTGTCCATCCATGTGCCACTGTCCGTCCACGTGCCACTGTCTGTCCACGTGCCACTGTCCGTCCACGTGCCATTGTCCATACATGTGCCACTGTCCATCCATGTGA
Organism: Liolophura sinensis; assembly: GCF_032854445.1. Classification (NCBI taxonomy): domain Eukaryota; kingdom Metazoa; phylum Mollusca; class Polyplacophora; order Chitonida; family Chitonidae; genus Liolophura; species Liolophura sinensis. The sequence continues at coordinate 27,226,892 of NC_088306.1, forward strand.
CCCTGTCCATCCATTTTAATCAATGAACTCATGACTGTTCATTGATAAAAATCAGCCAATCAGAAGATACACATGCGGCAAACTACTTCGTTTTACAACAAGACGCACTGAGTGTAAACATCAACTGTATGTCGACTACACTGACTGTATAGTAATAAAATACTTTGGAAATTCCTTCATCGATTTCATCTCTGACTGTGATGTCGCCATCAAAGTTTTTGAATGCTGCTGCCTGGTATGTTTAGGTGGATTTCAGCCAGCGTTCTCACACATGGAGACATGCACACTACACACTGACCAGCACTTGTCTCCTCGTCACACTAATATTCCTGTCACTCCGTGAGGTCTTGAACATCATGTTTGAAAACTGAAAACAATTATCTGCTACTCAGTTTTATTTGTGTTGATGATGATGTAAAAGAATTCACCCAAATTTTTGTCAGTAAAGGTTGGGGAACCGCTATGCAAAAAATCATCAGTACACATCACGTGTATGTGTGGGCAAACATGTCATTATCTGTCCATGTGTTGTTATGCACACATGTGTGCCATTATCTGTCCATGTTTTGTTATGCTCACATGTACATGTCATTATCTGTCCATGTGTTGTTATGCGCACATGTGTGCCATTATCTGTCCATGTGCTGTTATGCACACGTGTACAGGTCATTATCTGTCCATGTGTTGTTCTGCACACATATACACGTCATTATCTATCCATGTGTTGTTCTGCACACATGTCCAGGTCATTATCTGTCCATGTGTTATTCTGCACACATGTATAGGTCATTATCTGTCCATGTGTTGTTCTGCACACATGTACATCATCATCTGTCCATCTGTAAATGCCATCATATGCATCATTACCTGTACGCATCATTGTCAAACAGTCATTATTAACATCTTAACGATTCTCTGTCCAAACATTATTTTCTGTATGCACATCGACATCTGTATATGTGTCATTACATGTATATGTGTCATCTGTAAAATTGTCTACATCTGTAAATGCATCATTATCTGCACATGCATTACTATCTCCACATGTGTCATTACCTGTATATGTGTCACTATCTCTACATGTCATTATCTGTAGGCCTACATGTGTCAATCTTGGTACATGTGTCACTATCAGTATATGCATCATTATCTGTACATGCATTACTATCTCCACACATCATTAACTGTACGTGTCACTATCATGTAGGCCTACATGTGTCATTATTGGCACATGTGTCATCATCTGTACACGTGTCATTATTTGTATATGTCTCATTATCTGTACATGTGTCATTATATGTAGGCCTACATGTGTCATTATCTCTACACGTGTCATCTAGAGAGTGTATCTTTATTTGTACAAGCATGGTTACACAGAAGACTTACGTGATCTCTATCTTTGACAAAGACTATAACAGCCTGTAACAGCCTGACAAGCTGATCTTCCTGAGGCGTGATGTATGGACCATCTGATGGACTGATTGTCACGTCCGCAGCAGGTAGCAATTCCAGCATCTTATTGATTGAAAATGCTGCTCCTGTCTGAAATATAACACAAATAGCGCTCAATCAGCACGAGTGATACACATGTTTCTGCAACCTGATGGTCAGGTTTCCCAGACTTAGCTTCCACAAAATCTTAATTATTAAATTTGTTATGATCCTTTCCTGTATTTTAGCTATTATAACAATTTTGGATCAAGCTTAAGATCACTTCAGGGGCCTGGTCTGTCCATACAATGCAGATTTACCAGGTTCTTACTCTGGCTAATGGTTAAATCTCCGTGGAAAATGGGGCACTTGTTTAACACTGCAGGATAAACTAGTGGGTTACTGACTCAAACAGAGGAGTGACTGATTGTTGTTTTACTCACTATCTACAATTTTTCACTAACATATCTGGTAAGTTGATGGTCAGTTTTATGGATTAAGGACGCTGTAGAGTGCCCCGGGGTATACCACTGACGATTGATAAGTCACTCATAACCTTTTCCAAATGTGCTGTACAGATACGGACACAGCTGTCTGGCATGTAGAGTGACACTGTAGAGTGCCACTGACCACCGACAAGTCACTCATAACCTTTTCCAAATGTGCTGTACAGATATGGACACAGCTGTCTGGCATGTAGAGTGACACTGTAGAGTGCCACTGACCACCGACAAGTCACTCATAACCTTTTCCAAATGTGCTGTACTGATACAGACACAGCTGTCAGGCATGAGGCTTTCATGGAAATGATCGCTCCATTTCTGTGTCAGTTCCCAGGTTGGAAAATCCACGGTATCGAAAATCTGTTTCCCACAAAAAAAAAAGGCTTGGCTACTCATTCAGTACTGCTTAGTAAACATTGAACAGAGTTAATCATCCAAAGACTGGAGTTGTGAGCCTTCAAAGTCCTTGGGCAAGGGATTCTTAAGAAATTCGGATTCTGAGATTAATTTGATTGCTGTTATGGAACTTGTATTTAACACATTCTGCATAGGACTCTTCAGATAGGGGAGATAATCCAGTTCTCTTCGTTCTTTTTTCCGTAGTTTGCAGTCAGATACCTAAATCAGTCAGTGACAGTTCATACATTTTAAACAAGAAGACTGAGGGGTTATGGTAATTTTCACTTTACAAACTAAATGATAATGAGATCTGCAAGAAACACAAAATTTTATGTGATGAAATGCCATTAATACTAAAATTATTACAGGTAAATCAGTTCCCATAGCAGAAATTGTTGGGAACCGAAAAAAAAAGTTTCCCACTGTTCCCTGGTCAAAAGTACACTGAACCAAAAAGTGTTTCACAGCAATTCTGAAATCCCCATGCCTGAGTTTTGGTGGAATACAAGCGGTCTTTAAGTTGTCTTCCCGAACATTAAATGGTGAAAACAGCCCTATGGAGCCCTATGACAATCTAGACATTGATTGCCCATTGCCCAACCTGCTCCTTTTGTTCCAGTGGTTGGAAGCCATGCATCTTACCACTAAGCCACCTCATTCTCCTTAAAATGACTTTATAAAATAATAATAATAAAATAAGAAGGTCAAATTCACAACAGCTGTGACATCTAAGAAAAACTCCATGTCATCTTGCACATGGCCTTTCATTAAATCAATGTCCCTATCAAAGATAAATGTCAAAAACTGGACCACCCAAACAACAGACAGAGCAACTTTAAGAACTGCTTGTTGAAGGTACAAGCAGGTAATATGTAGGTATTAACAGTAAGTACTGAAGCTAAAGCATACCTTGTTGATTTCCTGTATGAGTATCCTGACCACCACTTCTGGGGATTTGCCCCGTAGAATCCTCTGTAAGAGAGGGCTGGGGTCAGCCCCAGACAGCCTGAGGTAACCCTCCAGCTCCTGACTGACCACTGAAACGAAGGCTGAAGCACATGTAGTATTTATCTAAGATACTTTGTGTCTGATTGTTGTTTAACATCAAGAGTTGAATGGGTCAGAGAAACCGGAATGCCCAGAAGCGGACGACATACTCATGTACATTCTCATGTGAGACCAATGCCTTGGTGGAAGACAAATGGTCTTCAACGCGTCATCAATGACTTTTTTTCTCCAAGGCACTAGGGATGTACATGTGCATAAGCTTATATGACTTGGCACCTGTACTATTTATTTGGAAGTGCCTGGGGAAAACACACGACCATCCGTAGGTTGCTAGAAGACCTTCCCACCTACGGCCGGAGAGGAAGCCAGCATGAGCTGGACTTGAACCCACAGTGACCGCATTGGCGAGAGGCTAGCCGAGCCACGCAGGCCCTGCACCTGTGCTAGAATTCACCCCTACTATTACTGCTAGTAGGTTTTGCTTTGCCAACAAATTCATTGTCACACACTGATTTTCTTTTTCTAATTGTTGTTTAACATCATAATCAAGATGTTTCACTTGTCTGTTGATTGTCAGTTTTAGCGGGGAAGGAAACCACTGACTTATGGCAAGATACTGATCAGCATTCACACGTGACCTAACACACTTGCACACCATTTTGGTGGAAGAAGTAGTAATACTGCACTAATGGCCTCATGACCACCATTGCTTACTATCAACAAAGACTTGAAAAAAGAAAAAAAAACATGACGCTGTGCAACTTTACATCCAAGAGATAACATCAGCTTATTTTTTGTAAAGACTAAACGTACTCACATTTGACAAGATCAGCAGGTAGTGCCTGGGGTTTGGACATCCCTGATGAATTAGCATTACTCAGTACCTGGAACACATTTTTCTGATTATTAAATGCAAAACATTTTTCATCCATCTTGGGGCCTCCGTGGCTCAGTCGGTTAGCGCGATAGCGCAGCGTAATGACCCAGAAGCCTCTCACCAATGCGGTCGCTGTGAGTTCAAGTCCAGCTCATGCTGGCTTCCTCTCCGGCCGTAAGTGGGAAGGTCTGCCAGCAACCTGCGGATGGTCGTGCGTTTCCCCCGGGCTTTGCCCGGTTTCCTCCCACCATAATGCTGGCCGCCGTCGAATAAGTGAAATATTCTTGAGTACGGCGTAAAACACCAATCAAATAAATAAATAAATTTCATCCATCTTTTACCATGTCTTAAGCGAATCATGCTAATATCTTAATTCTTGGTATCATATGTGTGTATATGTACCACTTGTTACCACATGTAAATATTACTGTATTTGTCTGTTGTGTTCCTACGATTTCTGCACGTACATGTATATATTACTGTGTTCGTATGCCGTATGTTCCAACTATTTCTGCATGTAAATATTACTGTTTGTAGGTCGTATGTTCCAACTATTTCTGCACGTACATGTAATATTTTTCTTTTTCTTGGCTGTTTGTTTCACTATTACTTTTCATGTATATACTATTACTTTACACCATAGTTCTGTTATTGTTCAATATTTTACGGGGGATATAATATAAATCCCATGGTTTACTTGTACGTAAGTCACAATACACATCCATATAATTGCAACCATGCCTTTGTAACAATTTAAGAAGCTCACCAAAACTTTCTGTGCAAAGCCTACATTTTCTCCGTCTGATGACTTCCTTTTCTTCCTTCCAATGCAAACAGCCTGGTTTTTCACATCTTCATTGGACATCCTATCATTATCTCCCCCTGGATGTAATGCAACTGTTATCTCCCCTGCTTCACTTCTCCTACCACTGGACCACTTCTTCTTTTGCTTATTCCCTTCTTGTGAAATGTGGATGTCACCAGATGCTTTCAGAGGAACTGCTGGTGACTGGTTCACACTCTGGGAGGCATTCCCACCTGAAGATTTCCTCTTTTTGCGTTCAATCAGGGCAGGCGTAGTTCCCAAGGCACTGGCACTATCAGATCTGGAGTCGGCAGGTTTGTAATGGCTGACACGCTTCTTAGCTCTTAGTAATGACACCCCACCTTGGTCTTCAAGAACATTCTGATGGCCTGCAACTTGTGTGCTTTTAGAATAAAGAACATCTTTCTGTCCAGGAGCTGGATGGACATGCTCTGTTGAACTGTCTGAAAAAGACAACTCCAGGTTCCTCCTGGAGGGTCCAACTTCTCCACTTGGATGTCTAGAAGTTGATTGTTTGGGGTCTTGTTTGGAAGCTGCTACCATTGCAGCACTGCTCGGGGTCACATTCGCTGCACATGTAGCATGTTCACTGGCATTCGATGTAGGAGTACATGATAATGGTGTCACAGGATGCCTTGCTTCAGATGGAGTTATGGGGAGTGGTGTTATGGCTTGGGGTAGTGGTGTTGGCTGAAGAATTGCTGCATGGTTTCCCTGAGGGCTAACCTCAGCTGCGACAACATCCATGGCTTCTAAAGTTGGCTCCTCCACCACAGTGTCTTCTAACTCGTCCACTTCTCTGGAAGGTGATGACGGCAATGGGGATAAGGGTTCAGCAGGAACAGGGGATGGGGGTAAAGGGGATATAGGGATGATGTTCAAGTACTCAAACGGAGATGGCGGTAAGGGCGATACTGGGGATGAAGCTGATATAGAGCAACTTGAGTTAGAGCTTGGAGTCTCTGAGCGACAGAGGGAGCTAGCAGTGCTGCCGGTCAAGGCGGGCCTGCTTGTCTCAGGGGAGACAACTGTTATGCTTGAGGTAGACTGGCGAATCACAGATGGAACAGAGGATGCCGGGGTAGAAGTGGGTATGTAGATTGGCACAAAAGTTGAGCCGAGTGGTAGCGCTGAGGTCCTTGGTCGTAGCGGACTGGAGTATTCTGTGCTTTCTTTCACTACACAGCTGCCAGCAGAAGTGTTGGAATCTGTACAAGTAGTGCTGCCAGACTGACTCTCATGTCTAGTACCAACAGACTGCTCACTGATGAATTTCGAACATTCCAGAGCCTCAGAATTAATCTTGGGCTCTTCAACTACTTGCGATATCACAGAATTTGTACTGTTTCCTGTACACAAAGTTTCTGCGTTTTCCTCACCACCTGAGTCTGTAGTCTGACGCGCTGGAACCTGGTTATGTACAGTACCACTATTATCACAGTGAGAGTCAAAGGCAGGTGAAGCTACAACCCCCAAGGATGAATTACTGGGTGCATCAACCTTAGTTACCTTCAATGAAAGTCTTACATCGTCTTTCACCAGTAAATCTGGGTTTAATGGACCACGATTCACATCGAAAGACTGTTTTGAAGCACTACGAATGTTATCATTAGCATCTACCACACAGTCACTCTTTGCCGTCATTGGCTCTTCACACAAAGTCTCCCCATGTCCATCATTTGCCTCTGATGCCGTTGCCTTATCGATGGTATGCATGCCAGGCAGGTTTTTCTCAAGTTCTGATATAGAAATATTTTTTATAGAAAGTTCTTGTTGTGCTACTGAATTTCTATCCAACATGTCCCCTTCAGTAGATGATGTACTTGGTTCTTCACTTAATACATTTGCAGCAGAACCATTAGCAAAAGATTCCTCATGTCTTTCATTCTCAACACCACTATCAATTCTTTCCTCCCTTTTTTCAACTACACTTTCAGAAACATCTACAACATTGGTCTTTGTTTCATTGTCTGGATTTTCCAGCCATCCCTCAGAAGTCTGACGGACTAGAGACCTTGTAACACGTCTTTGCCCAGTTACATTATTGGGACTGGCATGTTTATTAGTCTCCACAACTCCAGTCTTTGCTCTGCCCATGCGTTTCTCCCACTCTTTGGTCTCTGCTTTTGCCGAAGATCTGGTAATTCTCCTCGGAGCAATAATCCTGGTCGACAATGGAGTTTCTGTTGTCAATATTTCAGAGCGTTCATTTTCAGTAGTATCACTAAACTCCTTCATTCCACTGACACCATTTTTGTCATATTCAGTCCTTTCTTTTGGAAACACTTGAACTTCTTGAGGAAAGACCGACGCTGCATCCTTCTTATTATTTTCATCTTGATCACAAACATGCTGTCCCTTAGAAAGTCTTGCGGATCGTCTGAGCTGCCTCGGAGAAGCTTTATTTCTACCGGAAGTCTCCTTTTCCTGCTCGGTTACTTCTTCCTTTGACTCATTTGACAATGCTGATGAAAGGTTAATGGCAAAACCCTTCACTGGCTCGCTAACTTCCCCACTACTTTTCTGCCTGTTGAATGCCTTTTTCACAGGAGAGGAACCATCTGATCTGGAGTGGGATCGCAAATGCCTGACACAAGAGCGAGAAGGCTCAGAGGAGCACCTTTTCCGCTTTTTCCTCGAGAGGAGGCCAAACATGAGGGACATTTCACGAATGTCACTTAAACTGAAGTCTTTTTTTGATTCCTCTACTGTTTCATTCAAGACCCTTGCTATTGGAGAGCTTAAATCCAAATTATCTCCATTCTTTGTCTGTTTTCTAGTCTCAGTGATGTCCTCTTCACTTTTCTGTTCCAGCTTTGCATCACATTTTACGTTACCCTGATACAATGGGGGAGGAATAGTCCTAAGTTCTTTGGATTTGATAATACTTTCTTTCACTGACTCCACTGAATTGTTACTTCCTGAGGTTTCACTTGAAAGATTATTTCTGCTGAGATTTTGTGGTATGGATTCCTGCTCCTTACGCTTAAAGCTATCATCATTGAGGCACTGTGAAGTTGTATAACTGCCATCAGTTTTGTCACAAGTGTCAACTTTGTCATCAGACCAAGCTTTGTCTTCCAAACGAATGAGGTCACCCGAATTTGTGTCATTTTCCTGAGATTCTGAGCAAAACGAAGAGCGAGAATTGGCTTCGAACAACAAGCCATCTTGATCTGTGCTGCTACCACCAACACTATCAATTTCCACGTCTTTCGACACAACAAACTCTGTAGTTCCCTGCCGAGTGATTTTACCTGCACACTCCTGGGAATTGGCTTCCTCGTGGTCGGAATCTGACAGACTCTCCACATCTGCAGGAAATGGCATTCCCCTTGACTCTGAGCTGTTTTCCATGACTTCGTCTTCCAGGAGAGACGGCAGTCTCACGCTTATTGGTGACAGACGCCTTGACAGCTTCGGCATCTGATCATCCATAAAGCATTTCCTGTCGCTCTTCTTAGGAGGACTACTGGGCGCTTTCTTGTACACCAATGAAATGTCTTCCATGTCCACACTTGTTTTTGACACCCCAATATCCTCAGCTTCAAGTTTCCGATCCTTATTTTCAGCCTGAGCCACGGTTTCTAGATGTTCCTTTCCATCGTCAACATCACCGCTGTCATTTTGAGAGCTATTATCATCAGTGGACACCTGTTCATTGTTGGGTGGTAGAATTTCGCTTTCCAACAGACCGGCAAGCTTGTCTAATTCGTCTTCTTCAATGATCCCCGAGGCTGGAGAGGAAACGCTATCCTAAACAGACATACAAATAGACATTAGGTGTTACCAAAGCAGCAGTATTTCATGAAAAAGGTTCAATACCTTATAGGTCTGCTGCAGTTATGTTTCATAAAAGAGATACTACTTTTCTCAGTATGTGCTAACATCTTTAAGAGAAGTGTGTCACGGCCATGAAATCCCAAAATGCTGACAACACACATAGTGGTTCACATAGTCACAAATATCAATACCAACCTAGCCTTTGATGATCGACCTTGATCAAGCCATTTTGAAAGCATTATGAGTGCTCATGGTGATAAACTTGTGTAAATCACACCATGGCTTACATCTGCACAATTTGTACTTTATGTAAACATCTGACTGTTTGGGTCCCTAGCCAGGACAACCATTGTTCTCTTGTAACACACAAGAGCTATGTGTAACTTGACCAATTTGTCCACAAATCGTTATCAAAAAGCCAGAAAAGGACATCAGATTATGCAGCCAGCCCGACCCAAATTACTTTAGGAAGGGAAGGTTCCCCTGATGACATCTGATATGATTCACTGTACATGGGATCCGACCCAAATTACTTTAGGCAGGGAAGGCTCCCCTGATGACATCTGATATGATTCACTGTACATGTGATTGACCTGAAAATTCACTCACTTAAAATGCTTGTTCAGAAGCAAATATAAGTGATAAGGTACTATTTTTGATGTCTAAACTTACTTTTTTCCACTAGGATATCATCCTACTTTTGAAAAAAAAACCACCTCAAATCACATTTTCAAGATCATCAGAACACTCAGAAACAGTCCATATGACTAACAGACATGTATCCATGGAGAACTTTTAGATAATATAGATTTAGACTTTTTACGCTCTAACCTGATCACTGTCCAAGGGCGAAGGGGCCAATGGGGATATAGGGGCCAGCAACTCAAATCGTAAAATATCTGAGAAAATGTCTGCCATATTCATCTTCTCTGGCTGATCTTCACATATCATGGCAACCGATTCTTCTTCTTCCTCTTCTTCACTAAGGACTTCCGGGACAAAGCTGTGTGACGTTCCTTCCTCTGCCACTGAAGAGTTCTCCTCCTCAAAATCTAAACAGAGGAATGAAGAGATAGTTTAATGTAACATGTATTTAATTACCTTTGTATTTATTGAATTTATTACTTAGCTGGGTGTCGGGGTAGGGATATTTGATGGAGGTGAGTTTTATGGGTTGAATACCCAGAAGAAAACAATTTCTGTTCAGTATGGCAAATTTACAAATGACATTGTTCCATAATTATCTGAATGCATCCCAACCATGAGAGTTTTTGGGAACAGATCCAAGAATTCACACCTGATATTTTTCTAAACCTCAGTAAGTAAGTCAGTGCAAGTATCTCTAATCCTTTAGTTCTGTTTTGCAGCACAAAACTTTCTGTTATTCCATGTGTAGCCATTACCAACTGTCTCCATTGTCTGAATTTGATCATCTGACTTGGCATGACTTTGGTGTGTTCCGATAAGTACGTTATGTTAAATAAGTAAGTATAATTCAAGGAAATGAGATAATTGAAAAAAAAAAACAAAAAAAAACAGCCATACTTTCACCAGCAGAAAGCAACGTTTCAGTCCCTCCATCTTGTCCATATGCAGGATCATCTCCCTTTGAAAGTAAACTGGAACCTGAAAAAAGATCGGAGATGTATATGTACGTGACCAGGTGTCATCCAACAAAAGCTCATTATTCTAAAATTGACTTATGTTTTTCTAATTATTGATCAATACTGAACGCCACACACAAGAATTTGTATGATTCTAAAATGTACCTATTGATATAAAGATAATAATGAAAAGAAAATATCAATGTTACAAGTACCTTTTTCAGTTGGATGCCAAACTTCTGCGATTCCACCCTGGTTACTTACAAGATGCTCTTCAATTGGAAGCAGCCCTGTAAAGAACAAATGTTGAAGATTCTTACATCATTTTCCACAGACTTCTTAGCCATGTTTGATACAGCACTTGTAATATTTTCCAGCCAAAACTAAACAGCTGATTTGTCAACACCGGTACACAGGTAACTATTTTGTCAGTGACATTGCGATCCCTCTCGGTCATGCGATATGGCAACCATGTGACTTACCGTGCCTCAGCAATATGTGGTAAAATCTGTCCGCTTTTTTCTGTAACAGAGGAAGTTTTTCACACATTCAAACATACAATCACACAATTTATTTATTTTCATTGAGAATAATGTGTCACTGAACAACATTTCACTAATGAAGCTACAGTCAGCACTGTAAACCCCACACCCACCTAAAGCTAGCTAATGATGTGTACATATGATGTCAATGATGTGGCCTAGCACATACAAATACAAAAAAAGGCTTCTCAGCTTGCTCCTATGGGTGTAAAATGGCTGAAAGTATGGTTTTCCTATAAGTGCCCAAGTAGTCACTCTGGAAACTGAGTAGCCCGTCAACAATGATAGCTGTCAAAACAATTTTAAGGGAGGAGTGCCTGAATTCGGGGCACTAAGCTAGTCCCATTTTCCCAGTATGTTCAATAATGTACTTTCCGATCATTGAGGAGAAATACGTATAAAATTGAGGAGTTATTAAGAAAAATAAAATATCCCCCCAAAATAAAATTATAAAAAAAAAAATTATCCCATATCTTCCTTCATTCTAATTAAAATAGTACTCTTTGTTTCATAATTCCTTTACTTCTATCCTTAAAAAAGGCTTTCAAGCCAACAACTTCACTGTTTCAGTGAGAGTGATTTGTAGACCAGGAAACCAGCCAAGGCACTAATATCATGCAATGTCAGGTCACAGTTTGATTTATCGCATTTACAACTAGTGTTTTTGTCATCACTAGCGTGATTTGAATGCACAATTTATAGCATTACACAATCGCATCACTTCAGTGTGGCGATCACTTTAGATCAAACAAATGTATGTGCAGAGTGGGCCATACATGTTACAAGCAAATACAAACATACATTTTTAGCTATCGATTATTACAAAGTAAAACACACATAACTACACGGAAGAAAGAGAATAACTTGGCTAAAAAGCCTTTACTTTGTGTAAAATGACATCTTAACTTATTGAAACTGTTATTCCAATACAATTTATTATATACGGCTAAAAATGCAACATTCTGTTTGACGACGGTTTACACAGATGCAAAACATACTGTAAGTCTAGCAAGCTCGGACTCCAGTTTCTTGTTACTCTTCTTTGCCTCGTCCAACTTCAACTTCTTTTGATTTAGGCTCTCTGCAAAAAAGATAAGGAATATAATTTTTTTTAAATCATGAATGCTTGATAATGCCCTTGCAGAACTATTTCAGTTATGTCAGTTAATTGTGCACTGTGTATCACTGTTTATAAAAAGGACATTTCATTCTTTCTGATTGGATGATATTTTCACACCTTTCAATAGATTTTAAATGGAAACCATGTTCATAGTCCCCAACAAAAGTTAACAGGGGAGTTTCGAGTTTCAACTCTTTTGTTGCTAAAAAAAAGTCCTACTGTATCAAGTGACCGGTGAAAAATGTTAGGCAACTATTGTAGGATCACATTAACTATAACATGGGCGTCTGAAATTTAGAGTAGACAAACGATGAAGAAAATTGCAGAACTGAATGTTTGTGAACTTGAGAAGTTTCTAAATGAAAGAGGCGTCATTTTTGCCTTTGGAACACAGTGAGACAAGTGATCGGTACATGTCTGCAAAGGTTGCCTAACATTTTTCACAAGTTAAATTATACATGAGGACTGTTTTTAACGACAAAAGAGTTCAACCTCTAAACTTTTTTGTAATTGTAAATAATTGTAATAAAAAATAATAAAAAACACCCGAAAAAAAAGTAGTGTGCAATGCACAAGACACCCATCTACCGTATAAGTGACCAGCATCAACATACATGTTTATACTTTAGACTTTTAAGCTGCTCTGTTGGTGGGTTGGTTGGTTGGCGGGTCAGTGGGTTGGTTGGTCGGAGGGGTGGTGGGTTGGTTGGTTGGTGGATTGGTTGGTTGCTTGGTTGGTTAGTCGATTGATTGGTTGGTTGGTGGGTTGGTCTGTTAATGGTTTGGTTGGTCGGTGGGTTGGTTTGTTGGTGGGTAGGTTGGTTAGTCGGTGGAAGGGTTGGTTGGTCGGTCAGAATGTCAAGTCAAATTTCAGACATCCTTTATCTTTCAAAATGGGATGGACACTTAATGAAGAATGAATGAATGCTTGGAGTTTAACGTTGTACATAACAATCATATGACAACGAGGATTCATTAGGTGTGTGTACATATACTGTGTCTTCCTGTAGCAGGGTGATTTATTTATTTATTTATTTATTTATTTATGTGACTGGTGTTTTATGCCATACTCAACAATGTTTCACTTATATGTATGTCTGCAGCATGATACTTCAGTGTCAGCAGCACTTAGTCAGCACGGACAGGCCCTGTTACACTGGGAACAGTTATCACCGCTGACGTCACCACAGCAGACTACTTAATTTCCTGACTCACCACTGAGGCCTTAAGAAAAGCCTTATTAAAGCCAAAACGAAAGCCTATATTAGGCTACATCCTAAACTGCATATTAAGAAATAAAGACAAACTGCTTCATGTACCTTTTAATATGTATGGTACTTAGCTAGAAAGAGACTATCTAAATGTAACTGTCAAAATATAAATGACAGTAAAAGTGGCTAGGGAAAAAAAAAAAACAACAAAAGAAGCTTCTATGCTTTTGTCATCAAAAGTTTGTAACCACCTGTTTGTATTCCCTGGTTCAAAGTACCTGTTCTTGTCTATTCTGATTTTGTTATTTGAGGGAATTTTACAACATACACAAATACATAATACAATTTGACGGACATGTGTGTGACAGTTACATCTATGTTGTATCTATTACTAAACTTTTTGGAAATATTCAAGCAATATTAAATCGCAGCCAGCCGGTGCATACTGTCATTCCCTTCTACTCCTTTTCTACCCTTTTCACATTTACACTGCATTAAGGCACTTTTTATTTTCTGGGCTTTCGTTGAATGCCTGAAACCAATATATATTCATCCCACAAAAAGTTTACCCAAACCAACTAATCTAGATTCATTTCAAAGATATATTTAGCAACTGCAGGTACCCTGTAACGCTGCCAGACATATTTTACACACAACGTGTAACATTTATGGTATATTAATTAAGTAAGAGACAGAAATTTACATGCTGCTATCCACAGAAAATACATAAAAACTGTGTGGTGGTAGAGACAAAGAGATGTGTTTGTATAGGGATATGTCGGTGAATAGCTATATGCATGAAATTTTTACCATATATATGACCCAGAAAAATTGAAAACAAGCATCTTTAATGGTATGTTGTATTGTAAACTTTTGTAATAAAGGTGACAAGCACCATCTTGAATGGACCGAGATGACAATTTTTCAACTGCATGAGCGACAGCTGTAAATATGAAGTATAAATTCTTGGCCCAGAAAAATCTCTTCAGAGAAATAAAATAAAAGCCATCATTGAAAATATGTTTGTTGTGAGTAACCTGATCAACCCTCCTAAACAAGCATGTTGCTTTCATTATTAGAATTTGGATAAAAGTTTATCCAATTTTTTTTTTGAATGTCAATTTCTTTAAGATTCCTATCTTTTTCATGAGCAAGAAAAAGAAAGTGAAAAAAAGTTCTCTGTCTATATGTATGCTATTTTTTATTAGGATATTTTTTATGATAGGATTGGGTCACACCCGACAAAGAATTTGATATGCATGGCCTTAATAATAAATCTTTTATAGGGGATGCCAACTATATCTTAAAAGGGAAGATGGTAAACTTTGCTAACATGTATGACTACTATATAGTATATATACATGTGCTAAACCTGGACCTAAACAATACTGAGATGTGGACTTTGCCAGAGCGACCCTGAGCTCTATGCTTGTGGACAATTCTCCTGGCCTACTTGTGCATGTCACGTTTGCAAGGGGAGGGGATTATATATTTACATTACCTGGATGTATTAATTCTGCAGATAACTGACATGCACAGGTAAAAGGTAGGTACGGCCTTCGTTAGCAGGTAACTTAACTCAGCTAAAATCCCTGCAATTCAGGTCTACAGGTAGTAAGCACTCTTCATAAATCTTAAAATTAATCCTATTTTTGAGTCTGGAGACACTTTTCATTTGCTAATGTTCGAGATACTGACAAACTGTTGAGCTAATAGGTTATGTGCACTTAAAGTGAGTAAGGTAAGTAGTGAGTAGTCGCTGCTGGCAATGCCATTCTCTTCTTCAAGCAAATCTCAACAGACAACAGATCATACATGGACATGTGCATATTAAATGCAGCCTACACATAGCAATTAGTTCACAGAAACAATGACATATTTTCTTAACTTATACGACATCCTTTTTGCTGTGTAAAAGTATTTCAGCCTACTCTTATTCCTCATTTTTTTTTAACATATGAAAGAGTAACTTTCACAGCAATTTATGCACACTTATAATTAGATTTTGAAGACAAAACTACATTGATCGGATTAGCCAGTGTCAGGGCTTCACAAGAAGTATAATTTTATTAATTTACATAGGTATATGCCTTCAGAATATGCCTGAACACCTTGCAAACATGCGAAAAATGTTGAAGAATTACAGTAAGTCATATGGTGCAAATAAATGTTATGAAACTCTAAAAATATCACTTGATAACTTATATAGGGGAGATTATGTACAGTTTATCGGGGGTTATATCTCTGTCATTAATACTGATATAGATAAACCATGCGGACTATGTGACAACAGTTAAACACAGTACCCCAGCAGCACTCTTTAGTACTACATGCATGTTGATCCTCAAAAGTTCCTCATTTTTGCCTGATTCTGCAAGATCTATTCATCTGGCAAAAATTGACATAAGGGTTTGTTTGGAATGTAGGACAAGAGAAATGTGAGTTTCAATACTAAAAGTAACATTTTATGACCTTTAACTGGTCTCTAAAAAATTGCTGTGGAGTTTTGCTGAGCAATAGAAACCATTACTGACAGTTCAAGAATATGAATCTCAGTATGGAACATGTTTTTATAGTCAACACTGCTGCTCACCTTGACACACAGGTAAAGAGCTACAGACCACACTGCTGCTCACCTTGGCACACAGGTAAAGAACTACAGACCACACTTTGGCTCACTTTGACACACAGGTAATGAGTTACAGGCCACAGTTCTGCTCACCTTGGCACAGGTAATGAGCTACAGACCACACTGCTGCTCACCTTTACAAACAAGTTGTGAGCTACAGTCCAAACTGCTGCTCACCTTAACACACAGGTAAAGAGCTACACACCACACTGCTGCACACCTTGGCACACAGGTAATGAGTTACAGACCACACTGCTGCTCACCTTGGCACACAGGTAATGAGTTACAGACCACAACGCTGCTCACCTTGACACAAAGGTAATGAGCTACACACCACACTGCTGCTCACCTTGACAAACAGGAAATGGGCTACAGTCCAAATTGCAGACAACACTGTGGCTCACCCTGGCACACAGGTAAAGAGCTACAGACAACACTGTGGCTCATCCTGGCACACAGGTAAAGAGCTACAGACAACACTGTGGCTCATCCTGGCACACAGGTAAAGAGCTACAGACAACACTGTGGCTCACCCTGGCACACAGGTAAAGAGCTACAGACAACACTGTGGCTCATCCTGGCACACAGGTAAAGAGCTACAGACCACACTGTGGCTCACCCTGGCACACAGGTAAAGAGCTACAGACAACACTGTGGCTCATCCTGGCACACAGGTAAAGAGCTACAGACAACACTGTGGCTCACCCTGGCACACAGGTAAAGAGCTACAGACAACACTGTGGCTCATCCTGGCACACAGGTAAAGAGCTACAGACCACACTGTGGCTCACCCTGGCACACAGGTAAAGAGCTACAGACAACACTGTGGCTCATCCTGGCACACAGGTAAAGAGCTACAGACAACACTGTGGCTCATCCTGGCACACAGGTAAAGAGCTACAGACAACACTGTGGCTCACCCTGGCACACAGGTAAAGAGCTACAGACCACACTGTGGCTCATCCTGGCACACAGGTAAAGAGCTACAGACAACACTGTGGCTCATCCTGGCACACAGGTAATGAGCTACAGACAACACTGTGGCTCACCCTGGCACACAGGTAATGAGCTACAGACAACACTGTGGCTCACCCTGGCACACAGGTAATGAGCTACAGACAACACTGTGGCTCACCCTGGCACACAGGTAATGAGTTACAGACCACACTGTGGCTCATCCTGGCACACAGGTAATGAGCTACAGACAACACTGTGGCTCACCCTGGCACACAGGTAATGAGCTACAGACAACACTGTGGCTCACCCTGGCACACAGGTAAAGAGCTACAGACAACACTGTGGCTCACCCTGGCACACAGGTAAAGAGCTACAGACAACACTGTGGCTCACCCTGGCACACAGGTAATGAGCTACAGTTCACACAGAATCTGCACAGGGTTCAGACTAAATATCCCATTTTCTGTTTTATTTTTCACATTTAATTATTAACATTGATTAACATACATATGAACACGCCAATTCCAGTGGAATTTTTCAGAATAGCTGATCTTTCCATAAATCTTCTTCATTTTGATCACATCCAGTGACGTGGTCATGTTTTTATACGCATGCTTGCTAGCTTTTATGTTTGGGTTTTTACATCATACAATTTTTCAGTTGTACGATGAACCTTTTTTTATTGGATCGCTACACATTCTGCACACAAAATGTACAAAATCTAGAAATAAATGTGTAAATATTTCTCGAGAGCAAACAATTTTCCATTTTACATCAACACTAGAAGCAGACCCCACAATGTACCTGGCCTCCTTATCCAGGAAGTTCTACACAGTACCTAAAAATGATTGAGTACACGCTGATCTTATCTTGTCCCCCAATATACCTGGCCAGTCAACCATTAACTCTACCCCTTATTGACATGCTGCTGCTTTGGCTGACTGGGTCGGGGTCATTCTGGTAGGGAATTGGACAGATTACACATGTATAGGCACTAACAGGTACATGTCTGCATGCATATCTTGGATCATGTTTCTCAGCAAACAGATTCAACACAAAGAAGTGAATAATAGTCTACAATTTCTAAAAATCTGTGCATTTTTATGTTTATTGATTGCATGTAATGGTATGGAATGACAAATGGACAAAAATTAAAAAGAATTCTAAAACAATTTTACTTGCCAAAAAAGTAAAATTTGACTCCGAGACACAGGCTTTTGTTCCAAATGTGAATCTTGTCCAACACAAAAAGAGACATTCAATACTCCTCCAAAACCAACTTTTTTGTTCAAGATATCAACACCTCAAAATTCCTCCAAAACAGAAAGTTTGTTGAAGAAACAACTGATTCTGAATATTCAGGAGGCATTTCCTGGTCTAAGGCACCCATGACCTGTTCAACTGTTATGTTTTAGATGGGAAGACGGAAGGAAGAATTAGTTCTGTTTGGAAATGCTCTGACCCACCTGACCAACAGCAACAGAATTAAGCGACAGTTTGTGATAAAACTTACCATAGTTTCTTAAATCAAACCTTACCTTGGACGAGGTTTTCCAGTCTTAACTGAAAATATTTGTGTCGGATGAAATTTTGGGCCTAAATTATTACGCACTATATTTCTTTGGGATAAAATTTTGTTTTGGACAATATTATGTGTCTAGGGTTAACATCTGTAAATATTTTGGTGAGAAATGTTTCAAAAATGTTCTGCACTTCCTACAGCTACATGTAAAAAACCATCAAACTGAAAGCAAAATTCAGTTTTTTAATAATGTTATTTCACCTTAAGTTTGCTTTTGCTTGATTTTAACGGATTCATCCACCACTTTTTTGTGGAGATTTTTGACAGTTATTGCACAATATTAATTTTTATACTAGCTACCTGTATTCGTCTAGATGTATATCACAGCCTTTTATCTCCGTATGTGCTGAATATTTTCAAAAGTGAGAGCAAGATCAAGATCTGCTTTTTAATCATGTGTCCTCACTGGTGAGCAGCAAGAGTATAAAGCTTCAAGGTGCTGAGCTAGCCAGGAGTCCACCCCTCCAAAATAACCTTACCCTCCCACATTACCCAATAGTTCATGGAAGTGCACATAACTCCCAGTAGTACAGACAGAATGGTCAAACTTCAGGGTCAGTTTGACCACACTAACATCTGTTTGAGATCAAGTTCCACAGGATCAGTTTCACATTACAGTTACACATGGCCTGTCTTCACCCTGTCTAACTACAGGATCCAATATTTCTGTAGCTGGTAAAAGCAGTCTGACCTCTGCCTGTGAAACTTCTAAGCTTGTTGTGGTTCTCCAAGCCTCCGTGAACCCACATGACTGTCATTCTACAAAGTTTACAGGTGTGCAATTTGAAAAACTTACTCCAGGTATAAATAAGTCTTAAAGGGCGCTGGAGCAGTGATTGGATGATATAACATGACAGGCAGGTATAAACCGGTGATACAGAGTGAATTTATTGACTGTTATATTTTGTACCCAGTTCAAAAATGTCAGGATTTGGTGTCAAATGGCTTTGGTGTCACATGGCTTTGAGTGAGTGCGTGAGTGCTTGGGGTTTAACGTCGTACTCAACAATTTTTCAGTCATATGACGACGAAGGAATCATTAGGGTGCATGCACGTGTAATGTGCCTCCTTGTTGCAGGACGGATTTCCACCGCTCTTTTATTTAGTGCTGCATCACTGAGACGACTTACCGAAGGTAAGTAAGCCGCCCCGCCCGAGCCATTATACTGATACGGGTCAACCAGTCGTTGCACTATCCCCTTCATGCTGAACGCCAAGCGAGGAAGTTACAACTTCCTCTTTTAAAGTCTTAGGTGTGACTCGACCAAGGATTGATCCTGGATCTACCGGTCCCGACACATGGCTTTGAAGTCACATGGCTTTGATGTCACATGGCTTTGATGTCACATGACTTTTTACATAAATTTAATTACTAGAAACATAAAAAACTGACTAAGGCAAGATGGGTTCACACATCAAACCAGCTGTGACAGAGGTGAGGTTTCCTGCGATATTTACTGACAATAAATGAGGGAGGCCAGTGTTATGCCAGTCGACTGACAAAATCTGACCAAAAGTAACAGCCAGTCAAAATACATAACGTAAATCAGCCAGTTAGAAATGAAATTTGTTGATGATGTCATTTTGCGCATCATTTGAGCCCATCTGTGTATGAATGAGAACACGTATAAATGTATGTCTGGTTGCCATGGTTATTACATTAGTATGTCTGTTATTAAGGAATGGAGAGAGGGGTCACATTACCACTTGGGACAACACAGGGTCTCAGGTTAGGACAGAGATTAAATGAAGATCTCAAACCACAAATATACATGTAACATAACAGATTGATTAGAACGTAAAGGTTAAGGAGCATGTTGAAGACACCATGGTTTGAATCGTTTCTAAACAAACAGATGTACATTCAGAAGGATACATATAACTTGTACGCTCTGTCACAATATGAATATAGTGTCAAAAATAATAATAATATTAATAACACATTAAAAAAAAAAAACAACAACAATAAAATATTTCTATGTTTTCACTTCTGTTTTTCAGATTAGCATCTAATGAATCTGCAACAGCTGGTATAAAATCACAGAGCAGGACCGTGAAGCTAAACATAAACCTCAGTTCCACAGCATCAGTGCAGAGATTTACACCGGGCAATAACTGGCAATTACAGGCCAGTTCAATCACAGAGATTGAAGCAACACACCAGTATTATAATTAACTGACAACCGGTTTACCTTTTAACTGGAGTTTTGTGACAGACTCTATATGGACTTGTAATCTAATAACCCAACTGGACTATACTAACGCACCTGGATTTTAATTGGTAAAACACCTGGATTTGAACTGGTAAAACAACTGCATTTTTGTAACACGCCTGGATCTGAACTGGTAAACAAATGCATTTTTGTAACACAGCTGGATTTGAACTGGTAAAACAACTGCATTTTTGTAACACAGCTGGATTTGAACTGGTAAAACAACTCATTGTGTATCAATAAATCCTTTTCAGGTAGACAAAAGCAGCTGGATTCTGATCTTGCAGTGACAAAGACTGCTGAGGAAAACAAAAGCAGCTGGATTCTCATTCTGCAGTGACAAAGACTGTTGAGGACGACAAAAGCAGCTGGATCTGATCTTGCAGTGACAAAGACTGCTGAGGAAAACAAAAGCAGCTGGATTCTGATCTTGCAGTGACAAAGACTGTGGAGGACGACAAAAGCAGCTGGATTCTGATCTTGCAGTGACAAAGACTGCTGAGGAAAACAAAAGCAGCTGGATTCTGATCTTGCAGAGACAAAGACTGTGGAGGACGACAAAAGCAGCTGGATTCTGATCTTGCAGTGACAAAGACTGTTGAGGAAAACAAAAGCAGCTGGATTCTCATTCTGCAGTGACAAAGACTGTTGAGGACGACAAAAGCAGCTGGATTCTGATCTTGCAGTGACAAAGACTGTTGAGGAAAACAAAAGCAGCTGGATTCTGATCTTGCAGTGACAAAGACTGTGGAGGACGACAAAAGCAGCTGGATTCTGATCTTGCAGAGACAAAGACTGCTGAGGAAAACAAAAGCAGCTGGATTCTGATCTTGCAGAGACAAAGACTGTGAGGAAGACAAAAGCAGCTGTATTCTGATCTTGCAGTGGCAATTTCTGTGGTGGAAAACAATAACCTTATTGTAACTCCACGTATACCAAACTACACTGTAGTAACTTACAATCAAGAATCACGTCTTCATTTTGTTTTCTAGCAGATGTGTGATAATCACACCCCTTGAAGAAGGATAGGAGTGTGATCTGCACACTGAAATTCATGCTATCCACAGCCTTGATTGTAAGGAATGTGTGGTAAGCACATCTAGATTCAGCGTCAGGACAGCGTGTAAGGTGGGTGAGTGTAATACAACACCTCAATTCAGCTTCAGGAGGGTGTAAGGTGGATGAGTGTGATACAAACACCTCAAATTCAGCTTCAGGAGGGTGTAGTAGGTGGGCGACTGTGATATCACACCTCAATTCAGCTTCAGGGAGGGTGTAAGGTGGATAAGTGTGATACAACACCTCAAATTCAGCTTCAGGAGGGTGTAAGGTGGATAATTGTGATACAACACCTCAAATTCAGCTTCAGGAGGGGTGTAAGGTGGATAAGTGTGATACAACACCTCAAATTCAGCTTCAGGAGGGTGTAAGGTGGATGAGTGTGATACAACACCTCAAATTCAGCTTCAGGGAGGGTGTAAGGTGGATAAGTGTGATACAACACCTCAAATTCAGCTTCAGGAGGGTGTAAGGTGGATAAGTGTGATACAACACCTCAAATTCAGCTTCAGGAGGGTGTAAGGTGGATAAGTGTGATACAACACCTCAAATTCAGCTTCAGGAGGGTGTAAGGTGGATAAGTGTGATACAACACCTCAAATTCAGCTTCAGGAGGGTGTAAGGTGGGCGACTGTGACATCACACCTCAAATTCCAGGGCCTGCAGAGTGCAACAGCTGCACTTATCTAACAGTCAACAGTTTCACACAGCTTGGGCATCACAGAAAAATGGCCCTTTATGGAATTTCATCTTACAATCTTCATACTTCTCATGACATGTTTTCTAGGTCAGAGCATGGAAGAAGAAATCCGCCTGATTCCTATAGGCTCGCACACTGTTGCCGGGGAGCTTGGCAAGGATTTAAAACTTGTGTGCAACAAACCTGCCGATGATGATGTGGTGTGGGTGCTGCCCTCTGGTGAACAGGCCAGCAACCAAACCACAAATCGAGTCACACAGGTGAACAGTAACCTTAGGATCGCAAATGTCACCTGGAACGACACAGGCACGTACATGTGTCTCATGGTTAAGGGACACCACAATGACACCCTTGTGTTCAAGGTATTCGAGATGCCGTCCTATTTCTACGAGGGCATTATCATCTTGGCCATTAACAGTGCTCTGTTAGTGCTGTTCCTTGTTTGCCTAATTGTTTCTACAATCAGGAACAGGCAAAAACGTAAACTAGAGAAATCAAGGAGGGCAAACTTTAAGAAAAGTCTACAGGTATATTCTTGATAGAAAGAAATAACTCAAATAAATTCCAAAGCTCTAAAACATATATACATGTATACTTAAACATTTTGAAAACACAGAATAGACAAACAATTCTTGGAACTGAAAGGTGTTTAGTGTTAAAGGAAAACAGGTTTATCCGTCAACAAACCGCAGAAGACTATTGTCATTACCAGGATACATCTTCATCACTTACAAACGGTTATGTTTGTCTCAATGTTGCGTCTTTTTTTTCTTTGCCTGATTTGCGTAAAACATTCCCATTCTTCTGTGTTATGAGTTTTCAAGGTGTGGCAGTATACATGGTAATAAACTACCTAATTTTGCCTATGACCAATATTAATTTTCATATTTTGTTGGGTTGTGAGAGTTATGATGTTTGGAAGGTACATGTACGATGACATTTATTTGCAACCAAAAATGCTGTTTTTTGGGGGGTGAAATTTTGTCCTTTACCATTGCATGAAAAGAATTCAGTGTCAGATGTTAAATAGCCCTTTTTTCTCAATTCTCTTCAAGAAAAAAAAATTGCAAATTGGACTACAATAATACTTTTTTGAAACGGAAGATCAGAAAAATCACGCCTGTAAATATTTTCCACACTGATGCCTAATTTTCTATGCATAATGAGACCTGCTATATTTCAGTTAAAACTTCAGTAAACCTGAGGATAGTTGTGGGTTCCCTGGGGCTCTGACTGGTTTCCTCCGACCACACTGCTGGTCGTTGTATAAGTGAAATATTCTTGAGCATGGCGTAAAGCACAAAGCAAATAAATAACTAAAACTTCAGTCTTCTGTAATCGCCATAGAACACAGGGTGCAAATATACTGTAGATATCACGAACCCATGTTACAAATAGAGTGAGCGAGTGCTTGGGGTTTAATGTCATAATTAACATTTTTTCAGTTATATGATGACGACGACGGAATCCTTAGAGTGCATGTAATGTGCCTCCTTGTTGCAGGGTAGATTTCAACCGCTCCTTTACCTAGTGGTGCTTCACTGAGACGCCTTACTGAAGGCAAGTAAGCCGCCCTGCTCGAGCCATTATACTGATACGGGTCAACCAGTCGTTGCACGATCCATTTCACGGTCTAAGGTGTGACCAGACCCAAAATTGACCCTGGATTTACCTTCCCTGAAGCGGACGTTTTACAACCAGTGCCATCGAGGCCTGTGTCACAAATAGAGTATCAGCCACTAACCTCATGATGTTTTCATTAACCATGTTTGTTTGCTCTGTTAGCCCTGAGGTACATGTATGTTATGCTTTGCTTTGTACGTGGCTCATGGGCCTTAAGATGGAATAATACATGTAATACATGATACATCAAAATATATATCAATAGCTAGATGCCTGTGTGCATGTAGGTGCTAAACAATAATTAGAAATGTGTGCAGTCATACCACTGGTGCAATTTCAAACACACATCAGTTCACTGTATGATGACCACCATGTAAACATTCACCATGATATCTATATTCCAATAAATCATGTGACCTGTTGAATATTATATTATATAATAATCAGTCTATAATTCCATATCTGATGTACTCTCTACACATTTACATGTAATTTCACCTGGTTAGAAATCCTAAAACTATGTGATCACTGTTACTTGATACATATTCCTGACAAAAAAAATGTTATGAAAAATAAATCTCTGCAAACTTGTATACTTTTATTTCTCCCTTATTTTATTTGTTTCTAACATTTGATTGGTTTATTTAAATCAAAACTTTACCCACAAACCATGTGTGATGTGCTGACATGCACACTATATGCCCGAAATGACCATAAATTTTGTTCATGGCTAACATGCTCGTTTTCCTTGATTTTGAGAGTTCTACTGATTGTACAAAGGTGTTTTGAGGTTTGCTTTTAACAAGGGACGATTTTCCACTGGAAAATTCTGAGCACCAAAAATAATATCTTATGACATTTATTTGCCTCTAAAAAGGCACTTTTGTTGGCAAAATTTTAGGTCATTTAGGGAAATTATTTGTGACTCTGCAAATGTCAACAGAAGTATTGTTGACTGCCATTTGTTTGTCTTACATAAACTAAAAAAAGTGAACACAGGTGAATGGGTGCATACAAATGGTTAATATTACCCAGTATGGGTAAAGTACAGTAACACAAGGGGGATCTTCCAGCTGAGATATTAACTACGCCAAACTGCAAAATCCATGAGGTTTTTATGACACCTGGTCTGCTCTTTTCAGCCAATATTCATGTAACAGTAGCAGGAATACTGAGTTTCTTTTTTCTCACAAGGTTTGACTATCCGATGAACAAAATACATGTACTCATATCTTTACTTTTCCAAAAAGCTGGTAAAGAAATGCAATAATCTGCTTTTAGCACCACTAATTTACTCCCCCAAGATAAGAAGGATTAGGGTGGTGACCTTATGCACTGGAATCAAGGCCTTACACACTGTTACAGTGGGAAAATCTAGACATTCCCTATCCAAGGTCGAGACTGAAACCACAACTTTTAGGACAACCCCCGAATTCTGTGAAAGGAATAAAGATTCAATTATTTATTTATTTGATTGGTGTTTATGGTGAGAGGAAAGAGGAGGTGCTTTGTCGTTAACTTTTAGAAAAAGTGGTTAACAATGTATGTAGAACATAAGCTACACCTGTACTTTGTACAAGCGAGCTACAAATCCAAGCCTAAGTTAACAACCCATATAAACAGTTTAAGTCAGTTTAAATCAATGATTTATGTCTCACTCTGTTTTACATTAGTTTTAAGTCGAAGATCTTTTATTGATGAAGGTAAAAAAAATCTCCTACTGCACCATGTGACCAGTCAGAAATGTTAGGCAACTGTTTTTGATTAGTAATACAGCGAAGCCTCGCTATAGTGCAATCGGATATAACATGACCCAAATGTTGTCCCCAAAAGATCTGTGGCATACTTTCATGTGAGAACAGCTAAACTGCAAACGGATATTTTTTTTATCTACATATATACATAAATAATGCTACAACATTTGCTTTGTTCTCTACTGTTGGTGATTGACCCATTTGATATTTTAGGCTTAAGCTTTTGTTTTATTTGATATTTTAGGCTTCAGCTTTTGAATATTATGTGAGTATAAGCAAAAAGAAATGGATTTTTCTATGAATAATGGAAAAAGTTGTAACTGGTCAAATTTTTCTTTGTGAGCAAGTTTGATTCCAAACGCACATGTGACGTTGTAAATAAAGGAATAAATACTTACATACTTTCAGTACATGCTGATAATTTTAATCAGATTACTGAATGGCTATGATGTGAGGTGTGAAACTGTAGGAGTGAGATTTGCCTTACTGGCATGCTGACATGTGAGAGTTGAGATAAACTCACTCAAACGTTTGAGAATGGCTTATTCATTTTTTTCCCCCGTTTCATGAGTATGCATTCAAACATGATGGTTGGAGTTGGAATTTATCAAGTTTCCACTGTAGTTTTATGCTTATGTGGGTTTACTAGTGATGACACATGACAACACCTACCTGGAATTGATAGCTGAGATGACTGTGACTACAGACAGACAAATTATTTGGTGCCCTGCAGTAGTACACTGAAGCCAGTAAGGGAAGTACATAGGTGTTAAAGGTAAGCTTATGGATCAAGACAGGGCTGTGATAATATACATACTCTCAGCCCTACAGAGCTAGGGAAAAAATCACTTTTTTCCACTTCGCTTGCGACCAGTACGGCCTAGTTGTACAAAATAACGTCACGAAAGTTCTGCACAAATACTCATAATATATTGAAAGCTGAAAATTATACAAATCCAATGGATACAGCGATTCAAAAATAGGCATTTTCCTAGGCAATAACATTAGGAGGACTGTTTTCTTCACCGATGCCGTTTGTTACTAAGGAGGTCACCTTGTTTCTAAGCTTCCCATCTGTCTTACAGATCAGTGTAGCCCTATAAATGACATTTGCATTTCGGGACATGTCACTACACAACAGAGCAGCCGTGATCAAATAAGCACCCATTCACGGACAGTGGCCTTTGAAATTTCTGATTTTCATGGCAAATAAAAGGGCAATTTTTCAAAGTAACACTTTTACTTGGTGTTTTCAGTATCTCAATTGTTTTTACTATAAGTTACCATGAATGGGAATATGATTCCAATGCAGAGTGTCAATGAAACATATATTTAATGTAGCACATATGCTGCCGCTTGGTTAAAACATAGGCTGTTGAGTGAAAATTGGCACTGAGCTCCAGTGTAATGCGAGATCCCGTGACATTTCTGTTAAAAAAATGGCAGTCTTCTGAAATGCGAAAGTGACATATATACTGGATGCCAAGATCATTTCATTTTAGCGCGAAGTAGTCTATAACACACTCAGGAACCTGTCCCCAATGGGGCGCACTATTGTTAGACTACACTGTAGTATAATATGGGCCTCTGAAAAAAAGTTTCACCACATGTTTTGTGGACTACTGTTCAACCTTTTCCCACATTTGCATGGTGTTTATTCAAGCATATTTTGAAGGCATTATTCTGCACAGGCTGACACAATTATACTTTTCATAAAGTCTTGAAGTTGGCCAACCCAGCCCCTGTAGTTTTGTCTCCAGAATCAAATTGAGAAGATGTATAAATTGCACTACAAGTTGCACTTTCATACTGAAAAGGTTGAGAGATCACAGTAATCTTGTAGACAATTGAGAAACTGGAATTTTGTGAACTCAAGAAGTTAGTGAAAGAAAGAGGTGCCATTTATGCATTCAGAACACAGTCTGGCATACTACTATCGACAAATTACTATCAACGACACTCGCCCCAAAATTCTTCATGTTATACAGTAGGTCTCTTTCTGCCTTTACTAATGAAAGAGCTCACACTCAAAATTCTCCTCTTGCTTTTACAGTTTTGTAGGTTGCTTTGAAAGAATATAACCCACCTACAGTACTTTTATTCATGTGCTGAAATACTTACTCATTACCAAAATGAAGACAATGCCTTTTCTCAGGAGTTACTTTCTTGCTCATTTTGTTTAGAAACCAGTCGGAGGATATTCTGGATGGTTTAAGCTAAGATTTCATACACCCAGTAGCAGTGTACAGAACAAGGTATGTCATATCGAATTTCAATATGTTTAAAAAAAACCAAACAAACAAAGGATAGAGATAGGAAGAGAAGACAATTGTAGGAACTTACCTTTCAGTTTTGCGATTGTACTTTCTTGCTTTTTAGAGCTGCGAAAAACAAACACCATGAGTAATAAGTCTCAAGCTCAAGCAGACTAGGATACATGTACGTGTGTATGGCTTAGAGACACTGACTGTTTCACTCACACTCTGTGTGGAAAAATTCAACGAACAGATTTTAGTGAAAGAAACTTGATTCACTTAGAGGGAAAAAACAGAAGTGATTCAACAGTCTGTTTCCATGGCAACAATAAAGTGTTATATGGATTAAAGATGCCATTTCATTCAGACTTTCAGTGTAAGAAAAAATTACCACAATATTATTGTAAAAGAAACTTGATTTGCTATAGGGAGATACACAAAACTGCTTGGACTGTGGTAATGTGGCCATATTGATAGGTGACAAAGAAAATGAGACATGTTGACAGAAATCTGATCTGAGTTTGAGTTTTGTTTGCTATCCTTAAGGTTGTCATATTTTTCACACCACTGGGCATTTATTCAGCTCTTGAATCTTACAATATCCAAGTGGTCTGGGGCTACAGGGTGTAGTATAGCAATAATCCTGAGGACTTCAAAATTGTTGCTATCAAAGGAGTTATCTCCCTTTACCTGATCTCCAGATTATGAAGTTTCTTTTTACTTTCCTCTGTCTTCTGTTCACACGCTTTCTTGTGTTTGTCGGATTCCAGAGTAAACTGTTGATACTGCTTCTGTAATTGCTGGAAAACAGAAATTTCCAACATTTGTATGCATTATTATAAGTTTCTCTGGAGTCATTTTTATGGAACTGCGCAAGAAAGTTTCTCTTCAAATCTTAACAGATGGCGTCAGAAAATTGTGTGATCAGTAATTTTACCAGTCAGCATCATCACCAATTATTTTACCAGTCACCATCATCACCAGTAATTTTACCAGTCAGCATCATCACCAGTAATTTTGCCAGTCAGCATCATCACCAGTAATTTTACCAGTCAGCATCATCACCAGTAATTTTACCAGTCAGCATCATCACCAGTAATTTTACCAGTCAGCATCATCACCAATTATTTTACCAGTCAGCATAATCACCAGTAATTTTACCAGTCAGCATCATCACCAATTATTTTACCAGTCAGCATCATCACCAATTATTTTACCAGTCAGCATCATCACCAGTAATTTTGCCAGTCAGCATCATCACCAGTAATTTTACCAGTCGGCATCATCACCAATTATTTTACCAGTCAGCATCATCACCAGTAATTTTACCAGTCAGCATCATCACCAATTATTTTACCAGTCAGCATCATCACCAATTATTTTACCAGTCAGCATCATCACCAGTAATTTTACCAGTCAGCATCATCACCAGTAATTTTGCCAGTCAGTCTCATCACCTGTAATTTTTCCAGTCAGCCTCATCACCAGTAATTTTGCCAGTCAGTCTTTACTGACTGAAAAAACTTTAATCTGTTATCATCATGTGATCATACCATGACCTTTCTATTGCTCAACCTAATCTTTACATTCAATGTCTGAGAACTTATAGACTTTTCTGAACTGTCAATCTTTCTGTGATGTCAAACAATCAATTTTATCATTAAAGGGTTCGCCGTACATCTGGTGTATGGGATCCATCAGACGAAGACTGACATTTCATGCTGCATTGTACTCTAAATGACCTAAAAATTTGATTACAAAAGAGCATTTTTAGAGGCAAATAAATATCATGGGATATCACTTTTGGTGCTAAAACTGACATCTTCCCCTCTGGACATCATCCTACCTTCCAAACACCTTTCAAAGCATCATTCTAAAATCTGCAGAACTCCCAGAATGTGGAAAAACAAGCCACTTAGTCAAGGGTGAAATTTTAGGTTATTTAAGGTATATATATATGCTAAAGCTGCCTGCAGGCAGGCTTTTCTATTCATATACTGCCTGTTTACAAGTACATATACACAAAAACTCTCCAAAATGACTTTACTATTGCCATGGAAACATAAGCATATATTTATACCTCTGCTGCCTGAAGTTTATCGTTAAGAATGGCCA
Organism: Liolophura sinensis; assembly: GCF_032854445.1. NCBI lineage: Eukaryota > Metazoa > Mollusca > Polyplacophora > Chitonida > Chitonidae > Liolophura > Liolophura sinensis. The sequence continues at coordinate 27,257,083 of NC_088306.1, forward strand.
CCTGCTGACCCTGTCTGCTCTTCTCTTTGGCAAGTGTAGCATTAGCCTGTAACAAAACAGTTGTTTCTTTACTTGATTGATTTGTATGTCGTGTATACATCATTTAGACATGATCGGTAAATTTTAGGGGTGGAGGAAACAACTGCCCCTGGGATAGGCACTTGACACCTATTACCTAAAACCATAATGTTGGCTGCCATTGTAAAAAGTGAAATATTGTTCAGTACAGCGTACAACACCAATGAAATAAATAAATAAAACTGGCACATCGGATCGAAAAATTGCATTTCATTATTCCACAGGATAGAATGAAGCAACACTCATTCACTATGAATAAATCATTATTTATTTATAAAAATTAGATGACTGGTCACAAGTAGCACAGAAAATTTCAAACTGTTTATGTTCCATGCAGAAGATCATTTGGGCTCTTTTCCTAGGATCTTCCCCACCAGGGTTCTACAGGTTTTGTAAACGTACTTATTACACATGGCTTAAAAGTAACCGAAATGTTGTGAATGAACTCACTAAAATGTTCAATGATGACAATATTAGCCTTCCAAACACCACAGTTATCTCCCTTTGAATGTTCTCACGGTTTCTTGGACGATAAAATGTGCCAATGACCTCTGAACATGAAGATAAGGGGCAAAGAAAAAAAAAAAACACTTCTTGAACAGCTCATTGCACAATTTATGATAAGGAGTCCACACAGTGGCTGTAAAGCAGTTTTAACTATTCATTCCTTTAGTGTTTAAAAGTCATAATCAGGAATTTTTTTAAAAATTTTATGATGGCAATTAAGTTTGTGAAGGTAGTAAATGTTAATGCCAGGCATGAAACCATGCTCTTTTGAGAGGTAATTACACCAACAAGCGATAGATTAAAGTCTGCAACCTCATTGGTTACAGATAGATTGGCTACACCAAGAATAATGCTTTAGACAACTGATCCAGGTAGGGCTAGCAGTGTCAGTTCATCCTGTATCTCTTCAATGTCAAGGGACCGGACCCAATAGCTCAGTTTGTAGAGTGTCCGCTTTGAGGGTGATACATCCAGGTTCAATCCTGGGTAAGACCTTAAAAGAGGAAGTTGAAACTTCCTCGCTTGGTGTTCAGCATGAATGGGATAGTGCAACGACTGGTTGACCTGTATTGTATAATGGCTTGGGCAGGGTGCCTTACTCGACTTTGGTAAGTCATCTCAGTGAAGCAGCACTAGACAAAAGAGCGCTGGAAATCTGTCCTACAACAAGGAGGCACATGACATGCACTCTAAGAACTCCTTCGTCGTTATATGACTGAAAAATTGCTAAGTATGACATTAAACCCCAAGCACTCAGGGCCTCTGTGGATGAGGTGGCACAATGATAAAGGATCTTCTCACCAATGCCGACGTTGTGAGTTCAAGTCTGGCTTATGCCGGTTTCCTCTCCAGCCGTATGTGGGAAGGTCTGCCAGAAACCAGCGGATGGTTGCTGGTTTTCCCCAGGCTCTGCCCAGTTTCCTCCCACCTTAATGTTGGCCCCCATTGTATAAGTGAAATATTCTTGAGTACGGCATAAAAATACCAATCAAATAAATAAATCAATGTCAAAGGGGAACTCGTAAAAGTCCTTCCCGCCTGTAGCAAGACATCCAAAAGCTAACTCATTCTTCATTTCCTTAGGTACGCCACAATCAATGGTGTATGCATGATCATAAAACAGCCAGCTACTATAAATCTTTTTTTTTTTTCAGTGGGATTAATGCATAAAATTATTAAGAAAATACCAAAAATGATTTGCTTGTGTCACAAAATATGTAAGCTTTGTAAAACTGTGCAAATTATTTCCCTACCCTCCAAAGCCCTTTCAAAATACTGGCCGCACAGGCCATTGAAAAGGTTGAAGAATTATTGTGGTATGCGAGCAATACAACGTCACACAAGAAAGCTATGTGTTCTACTGTGATTTGGATCATTTTGTTTAGCACAACCAAGAGACTTTCATTCCACGTAACAGGAAGATGTTACCTTTTTCAACGGTTCAAGCTGTTCCAGTGCAACCTTCATTTGCTGTTCCAATGTCTGACAATCTCTGCAGAAGTAAGAAAGAAATGAACTACATAATGTTAGTAAAATCAAATCATCCCACTTCAAAACTCAGTTAATTCAACTAAAAATTTTACAAGAATTAGTGTATTATTAAAAAGAGACCTTTGATAAGATGTAACACTGACCATAACATATCTGTAAGTCTAGATATACAGTGGTTCCATGTCGATGGATCAAAATACTAACTGTAAAAATCTCAGGATTTTTCAGTTTTGATGAAGTGTGATGGATGTTCAGTGTTGAGTTCAGCAGCACCAATGTCTCAGAATCACTGACAAAGGCAACCTGCAGTCTTCCACCACTAGTCATCCAAACAAAAAAAAAGTGGCTGTCTTCATGAGAGTTCAAGGGTGGCCATCATTTGATTTATTACGCAATGCCATTTTTTTAAATATTTTATATTCTACGAGTCAGTCGATACTAAAAAGGCCAAACTTCACCCTTCTAGTTTGTTTGATCAAAATAAATTTCGTGAATGTGCCTGTTTTTCAAGGCTTTCAAATGGTTAACATGAACAATTTCTACAAGCCCTCATTTTTCACATGATTGAGATGGAAGATGATTTCTCAGTTGTCTTATTTTAACAACATGGTCCGACATTAAAAAAAAGAAGATTCACTCTGCCCATCACTAAAATTTAAGTCATTAAACAATGGGAAGACACACAGGCCCATGTATCATCTTATGAATCTCTTGCTACCTTAACCTCCTTAATCTCTCTTTAAAGTAAATCACATTACTTACCTTTGTGACTTCTCCAGTTTTTTCGTGGTGTCCTCCAGCTTTTTGGTCTGGCTGTCATATTGTGAATTGTGTTAAGAAAACAGTAACATAACTGGCGAATAATGAGCACTACATATGTGAAAGTTAGTAAAACTATCTTCAGCACATGTTCATATATCAGAAGGGAATTCCGACAGGTATCACAAAGCTTCTACTGTCTGTTATCGCTATGAGTTCAAGTCCAGTCCATGCTGATTTTTTTCTCCAGTCATACAAGAGATGGTTTGCCAGCAACCTGAGGATGGTCATTGGTTTTCCCCCGGGCCCTGGCCAGTTTCCACACACCATAAATTGATAATGCTGGCTACTGATATGGAAGTGAAATATTCTTGAGTATGACATAAACCACTGATGAAATAAATAACAGTACGCTCACAGTTGTCTTATAAAAAGACTAACTGGAACAATTCTTTTCATTATTGACACGAAACCAAAACCACCAAGCTGTCATATTAAAGATGAAAATGTCAAAAAGATGTAACCTTTATATAATAGATCATCAGTAAATGTGGTTTTCAGGATTTTTGTTCACTTCTCCACAACTTTTTTGTGTAATGAGAGCCCAACACAATTATGCATTATTATGCTGTAAATGGGGATGTGATCCCTGTGTAATAGATTTAATTAAATGTATATTTTCTGTTTATATACCAGTACTCACATGTGTAAAGTCCTCATTATGACACCATTCATATATGTACTAAAAATACAAATATAATTAAAATTCTGGTTTAAGACATTCAAGACACAGACTTTATATATACACAGTTTGCATCATTGGGTTTCGTTTTCTCCTCCTTTGATCTGTACATCACATCAGACTATCCCACATCTGACAACCACTTACATGTCCATGTACCTGTACACCTCAATGCTACTGCATTTTAGCTCAAGCCTACACACTTACACAGACACCACAAACAGCACCGCCCAGACACCCACCACTTCCAAACAATACTTAACCTTGCAAAACTGAAAAGGAATAGAGACTGAATTTTTTTTCCACCAAAAATTATCAATTTTTTTTTTCTAATACATGTACATAAAAAAAGGATATTGTCACACTTTGTCTTGAATTTCTTGATCAGCAAACTGAAAACAGACGAAAACAATGTACTTTTGTGCTGACTAAAAGGCACATCATGCCACTTTGCGGCCATGGCAACACATTCTTTTATACTTCCTCTAACTCACTTTTACCACATTTTATACCCTGAAATCCTCAACAAATCCAATCAGCGAAGTACAACTTTAACTGCAATGTGAAAATGAAATTCACTGGGTTTTGAAGAGTGAAATGTGTTGCTCACATAGGGGAACAGACATGTATGAACTTCACAGAAATGATATAATCTGTCCAGATCAGGTAACACACCTGTATTATGCACGAACATGCACTGTATCTGTGGAGGATTTATGGTAATGAGTGGCAGAGGGATAACCAATAACAGTAAAGCTTACTACAAGCCAACCATCTGTTATCACAATGCTCTTACTTCCTGACCAAACATACCTGCACGTTGTAGAGCAGAAAAAAAAACACTGCTTCTGACAAAACAATTCAGAAAAGACATGTAATTCTCTGCAACTTGGGTATAACACTGTCTGACAAAACTTTCTGAGAACAAGCTTCCTACTCAAGGAAAGTAAACAAGATCACAACATCTAATAAACAGATGAAAAATTTCAGCATAAACTGAGATGCTGGTTTTGTGTTGAACTTTGGCAAAACGAAATCAGGAAGAAAGAATATTCACATAAATACTACATGTATGACATTAATGTATCATTAAAATACATCTGATATTTACTGTTCTCGTTAGCAGACGACTTTATGACAATCCCTCACAAATTCAGACAATTTTAGGTACAGTGCATTACATCAGCCTCTAAAGATTGATCCTGCACCTCTTTAACACAGCATAAAATGACAGTTTGAGTTTATATTATATTATACCCGACCCAATACAGAAAATACTTACTCCGTAGAGATGATTTTCTGTTTGAGGGTGGTATAGTTGGAGGCGTGGTCTTCCTGGGACTTGGCCAATTGCTACATGCAAAAAAAAACTCATGCATTAGTATATGTACAGCAATTTTAAATCAGTAAATGAGCTTTCTCTATACATATACATATATTATATATAAAATGTAAACATGCAAAGCTAATGGTAAATAGAACGGACAAGGTTCTGAATGTGTATCATGCTCACACTTGCAGGTCTAAAAATTTGCTTTCTCATCATATGGTTTCAACTAGTGTGGTGGCCCTTTGAAAAATGAGTGAAATTAAAGTTCAAAGAAGGTCAAAGTTGAGAAAAGTTGACCTTGGAGCTTACGCTTACAATGGGATTCACAAGTGTCTGGTGTTCAGTTTCATTCCCACAAAACACGGGCCAGGTGATTTCCTTCAGGGACAAGTCCGTCATATGGTTAGGCAATATTCAAGGAAGCTAATTATGTCCCCAGATTATATTTACTTTATGTAAGGCAAACATGATGGTTCAGCCTGACACACGTTCACAGCCTTTTAGCTGATATTATATTTCACTTCACTTTGATTTCCTTTGCTGCCATAATTCAGTCTTATTTCACCAAATCATACAATGGCAATCCCTTCCACTTATAATCACACGTAATTCTATGAGAAACTGGTCAGGAAAAGGGCCCACAAACTATTAACTTTCATACCTACGGCATTTATAAACTCATATATCATCCATTTGACCGAACCATCACAACCGATCAACCAACCAATCAATCACTCGATTACTAAAATACATGTAACCTACCATACCAAAAATTACCCTCATGGAACTACTTGCTAGTTTTTTTGGTATGTAGATCCGAAAAACTCCTTCTAGCACTTTTATTTAGTGTATTTAATTTATCTGATTGGTGTTTTACTCCACACTCAAGAAAGTTTCACTTATATGACGATGGCCGGCATCACAACCGATCAACAAACCAATCAATCACTCGATTACTAAAATACATGTAGCCTGCCGTACCAAAAATTACCCTCATGGAACTACTTGCTAGTTTTTTAGTATGTACATGTAGATCCCAAAACTCCTACTAGTACTTTTATTTAGTGTATTTAATTTATTTGATTGGTGTTTATTTGATGGCCGGCATTATGGTGGAAGGAAACTGGGCAGAGCCCGGGGGGAAACCCATGACCATCCACAGGTTGCTGTAGAACTTCTCACATTTGGTGGAAGAGGATAGTACTTTTAAAGTGAAAGACAGCACCTGACTAATGTTACTGTCCACTGAAAGACTACCCTTTAAAGTGTCTTAAACCAGCATTAAATTCAAGCTCTAGCTCTCTAACGTCAAACGTACAAGTATTTTCTATACAATATTCTAAGCAGTAGGCTATGGCTGATAAAAAGTTGTGAACTTTTCGATGAAGGCCCAAGTGACGAATATATTTTCTCGGACAGTGGTCATACTGGAAGAATATTTCTTCCACTGCTTGAACTGTTGATACAGTAGGCCTAATATATCATTTACAAGGAACTCCAGTGACCCTGTTTAAATAGCCTAGCTGCAGGTGCAGCCTACGGATGGGTTATACTTGTGATTTACAAAATTACATTACGATTGTTATACAACTGGATTCATGCTCAATTCTGAAACAACTTGAAATAAATCTAAGCACTTATTAGGCTGGTCCAGGCATTCAACTGTGTCTGGATTTTATGCCTCAGTTTTGTAAGATGAAAGCAGTTCTAACCTAGTTATTGCTGACATCAGAGAAAGCAGCTTGGCTTGAACAACACCTTTCAATAATTTTACTGCATTTTATATAAGAAAACAGAAAAATGCATCCCTTGTATGCAAGAAAGACAACGGAGCAAGATTTAAATTCTTCAGCTGTAAGAAGTTAGAAAAAAAAATGATAAAATAAAATTTAATTTATGTTATGTGTTGTCTGGTGAGACGCCGTCTTCGCATTCCCATAACCCTTTGGCACCCTAATGAATTTTGCACTGATTCTGATATTTGTTACTGAGAAACTGTTCACTAAAAAAAAAATGTTAAAAAAAACAAAATGTTAAAAAAAAAAAAATATGGTTTGTTTGGAAGGTAGGAGGACATAATAGTAATTCAGAATCAAAAATAATATATTATGACACTTATGCCTCTAAAAATGCAATTCTTCAGTGTAAATGTGGGGCCATTTACAGTACCTGCTTCAGTACTTGGCATTCCTCGCAACTCCAGTCCAAGTTGACCAGGCCCAGATCTGGCTCGTCCATTTCACCAGAAGACATCTTCAGCCTTCACAATCCTCAAGTTTCCTCTTGTTGTCCTGTTCACGGTGCCTTAGGTATCGTCTCCATTTCTTTCACCATAGCATTGCACAAGGCCTGTCATGAGTAATGCTGTAGACAACATATCAAGTGCTCCAGTGCTGATTCAAATTATGATGCTGTAAAATAAAACATACATACACATGAGCTAGCTCTTTATGTTACTGGTACGCATCGGCCATGGCAAATGTCCTCAGGTAATGTGATTCTTCAAACTTTGGGTATGCTTGCAAGGTGTTTATTCAAGTATATTTTGACGGCATTAATTTGTGTAGACCGATAAATTCTTACATTTTGTAAAACTCTGACATTGGCCCATGTGACCAACGCAGTTTTGTCTCCAGAATCAAATTCCTGTGGGGCATGAATTTCAATGTGGGGTATACACCTATATGGCGCATATTGAAGATGACCTATTTAGTGGAGTAAACATTTCTGGCTATTATCAAACCAGAAAATCTTTAATGTACATGTACTGGCAATATCACGTTACAGCACCCCACATATTTGTCCTTGATCAGTCAGGCCGGCGTATGGCATCTGCCCGTCACTGAAACCCCCATACTGCAGTAAGCCACACCATGCAGTATAGACCAATATCACGACAAATATATACCAGGTGATTCTATCTCAACGACGCGCAAACATTTACCAAAAGTGACGTTTTGGGGGCTATTATCGAGAAAAAACAGGGCATGGTTACTTTTTGGGGGAATTATACAAAACAAATGTGCAGTCTGTGTTGGGGGAGGGGGAGGGGGGGGGGGGGCTATATCACGACTAATATATAGTAGGTGATTAAGTCTTAATTAAGTTTAAGCACTCTGGAAAAGGGACTTCTTTTGCGGGAGCACCGGCCCCAACAGTACAGTTGGTAGAACATACTCATCAGGAATGGTCGATCCAGGGTCAATCCTTGGTCGAGTCACACTTAAGAGCTTAGAAAAGGAAGTTGTAACTTCCTCACTTGACATTCAGCATGAAGAGGATAGTGCAACGACTGGTTGACCCGTATCAGTATAATGGCTCAGGCGGTACGGCTTACTTGCCTTCGGTAGGGCATCTCAGTGAAGCACCACTAGATAAAGAGCGATGGAAATCCGTCCTGCAACAAAGAGGCACAATACATGCACTCTAAGGATTCCTTCGTCGTCATATGACTGAAAAATTGTTAAGACATTAAACCCCAACCACTCACTCACTCTTTTGCAGGCTATTGTGGACCAAAAAAAGGGCATGGTTACTGTTCGGTGGTATATACAAAAGAAATGCAAAATCTGTGGGGGACTATATCACAACAACTATATAGTCGGTGATTCCATCACAACAACGTGCATTCATACAAAAGAGATGCACAGTCTGTGTGTTGGGGGGGAGGGGGGGGGGGGGGGGGTGCTATATCACGACTAATATGTAGTCGGTGATTCCATCTCAATGATGTGCAAACATTCATCAAAACGCACTGTTTTAGGGGCTATTGTCAAGAGAAAAATAGTTACTTTTTGGGGGTATATACAAAAGAAATGCACAGTCTCTAGGGGGCTATATCTCTTAAATGGCATCTCTTAAATGACTGGCATCCCTCAAACGATTGACATCTCCTAAATGATTGACCACCCTTAAATGACTGGAATCTGGATCTAGATTGTTAACGTATAAGAAAATGGCTACCCGGAATTGCTGCCAATTTTTCAAACACTTTTGACCACAATATGGTTTCACTGCTGCAGTCTTTCATGGTTGTCCACATTTCGAAAATATGTTTATACCTTACGCTAACTTTGAGCGTGCAATAAAAGGCTGTTTATGCAATTTTGTGTTTGTTTCTTTAGTCACCCAATGCATTAACCTGATTCTGCGCATGCCTTTCTTGTATATCAGTGCACCACCAGTAGTTCCGATGACAGCATATATTGGCTGGCATGTATTCTGAGTTAGTCATGAGGTGTTATTTGGCGAGTAATACTAGTTACACGCTCTTATCTTAATCGTGTTATAGCCCCCCAGATTGGGTTTTTACTCCCATAAATTGTATCTCGAGATGGATTTGGGTTGATATTTCACGACTAATGTATAACAGTGTAGATGCTCATTTTTCCTTGGGCTAGCGGGAAGGTGTACACAATCTTCACCATACACACAAGGTGGCCATTCATGGGCTTACACGGGTATCCTCCTGTTACTTAGGATGCCATACAATACACAACACCAGGTAGAACTAGTCGATAAAAAAAAGGTGGGATTCCACAACACGATATTGCCCATGTACGACTGACTTCATATTACACGTTACATGTTTAGAGTAGGTGAATTTGGTGTCCATAATACATGGTGGAATGGATCTGTGGGTTGGGACAATATGATTGATTATGTGTGAGTTCATACATTCACCAGTATTTATCAATAATTTACATGTATTTGCAGTTTTTGACTGTCTTTTGATGTCAGGCTTATACGCAGCGCAAAAGATTTGTGGGTGGAGAGAACAGACAGACAAGATACAACTGCATCCTAAATTGGGCCACAGTAATGGGGTACGGCTGCACTAGAATAAGAATGATAACCATTATTTCTCTGACTGGGAAAGGTAAAAATAGAAGCAGAAACATTGGAAAAGCCCACTCCCTAATTACATTATTCCCACATCGCTAAGGTAACTCACTGGGAAAGAAATATCTTCCACTTGCTAATCTGAACAGGTCACTTGCAACCATGTTATCATCATCATCACAATTAACGAATCACCAAATTCCGTGCCATAGCAGTGAACGGTGCAGAAAGTTCATTTCTGCAAGTGACAACATGGTGGCTAGTGACCACCTGTTCAGGTGAGTGAGTGGGGGATATCTCCTTACCTGTGAGTTACACAGGCGATGTGGGGAAATGTGCGATGTGGGGAAATGTGCGTAGTCAGGCCCAGCTTTAACTGAAAGGTGTGCAGAGGAACTGCCAAGTTTAAATCTGGTAACATTTACAACGATTGCGCATGTGTTAGCTTAGTAACCATCGGAGCAGTTTCAGCTAGAAAGAGAACCTGCTTCTTTCAACAGACACCAAATATGACAAACCATAACATTATGACTTCATATACTACTGTGGAAACATTCTTTCCACAGCCCATGAAGCAAATCTCTGCTCCCAAAAAATGACATCTGCCTACAGACAAGCCGTCAGCGTTAACCAACTAAGAGTTGAAACCCGAAACTACATACCAAATAATAAGGAAGCGTTGTTGTTGTAGCTGATAAACAATTGGGAGACGCCTACGGTTTAAAACCCATCTATCTCCTCTTTGTCAATTAACTGTCTGCGATCTCATTACACCGTCCTGAACAAATCGCATACACGACATTTAATCATAAATCTTCCACCCACATTACTCCAAAATCGATGAAAAAAATTATATCTTACATCTTTAAGTCGTCATTTCTTTTCAGGGACCATTTGTACCGCAAGGAAAAAAGAATTGCCGGTTAAGGGAGATAACCTTTTTAGGGTTAAGACCGCTAGTAATGTAGGTGCAGACGACTTTGCATCTTCGTCGTAAGAAATTACTGGTTATTGCTGTTGACATCGTCATATCTAATCTGGGATTAAGAGACGTCGCATGATCACAGATCCAACCAACACAGCATATAAAATGCTATATTTTATCACTTTTCACATTTACGGGTATTTATAAACAAAATGCGAAAAATTAGAACATGTATTGTAGTTCATAGTCTGTGTTGGACTACTGTACGTTACATCTTCAAGTTGAATGTTTTTTTACGAGGAAATCTGAATTGAAACACGCATGTGTGCTATTTGCACATTTTTTCAGTTCATTTTAAAACATCAACCTGAAGAAAAAAAACTTATGTTGTCATATCCTTGATAAAGGCACCGAGAATCTCACAATGTTTCAAGACCAGGATGGCTGTGACTTTTCTTCACGTATAGAGATCGTTCTCTGTGAAAACTCAGCACGCTCAGTTGATGAACTTTATATTTGCAGTATACCCAATCGCTCTTTTCGTGGCAGCCTATTAGGCCTCTACTGATATGGTAAGATTGCCTAAGTTGTGAATTAGGCCTGCATATATTATTTAAAGCATGATTAATAATATTTAAACAACGGTTGCAACTGAAACCTCTATTGAAATAATGCTGTTTCAATAAGGGCTTTGTTTTACATTTATGACCCTTATTGAAATAAGTCAACTAGACACATTCAAAGGAGTTTGTGCATAAAGTGATAAGTATTTTATACGAATTCTTTTGAAGCAGAAAATTAGTACAAAGTTGTGCTGTGTAACAGAGATGTCCACATACATGTGGTACCATTTTAAATACTTTTTATGTGGTATTTTTGTTTCTTGGATCTCATTTGTTTCTGCCTTTTTAAAGGGCAAACCACTGAGGGATATGTGATCAGTGAACAAATTCAATATTCGCCCTCCCATCATCTGCTCCTTAGCATAGAGTAATTTCCATTTTAATATCCAATGGCTTCTAATACCCATTGAATGACTTGAGGTGGACCTTTTGCTTTCCAAAGACTTTCACTGCAAATATGGCGCTCGTCAGATTCGATTATGTTTTTATCTATTGCATTCTGTGTAAATAACTGTTCTTCATTGTTGATAAGGCGAATCTCTTTAATGATATCTTCTAATTTGTGAACATCATTAGTCCTGACTGTTTATTTGTGCCAGTTAAAGGTGACTTGATAGCAGGAAGACTATACGAACGGTGCAAATCCTGTGTACTTCATTGTTTAAGTATAAATGAGCATGAGGTTGAAAAAGGCTGAGAGGTCAATGAAGGCATGTAGTCAATAGGGCTAAGAAATTCAGTTTCCTTAATTCGCTTTATTTGTTGTCTCAATAAAGTATGCCGTTTAACATGAAACTTACTGTCAGTTGTATTGACTTGACTAAAGCTGGTTTCGTTGGTTGATTGATCGTTTGGTTCATACGGGTTTAGTACAGTTCAGGCTACAAATGTTGACGCTTAACATAAAATGTCCTTTAATCATATTTATTTATTTAATTATTTGATTGGTGTTCCACGCTGTACTCACTTATATATTGGGTGGGCATAAAAAATGGGCCGTACTTTGACACTCAATATCCCCGAAACCATGTTACGTCAGCTTCTAAAATTTTACACTTAAAAGCCATTGTGTCCTAACAGAAATCTATTAACCTTAATAGACTTCTGGTCCTAAGTATACAGACCAAATTTCAATTTCATCCTTCAAGATTTCTGTTCATGGGACCAAAATCAAAACAGAGTCAAAACGCATGTTCCGGACATTTCAAAATGATGTTCTACCTTGTTTTACTCGAAAAATTGATCAATTCCTTGTCCGCTGCAGAGAAAACCATCTTGACTCAGCAAGACTTGTGCCTATCTGGCAGAAGGGTTTCTCTGACACTAGAACCAGACAATTTTTCCAGAGGACACTTGATTGACACGTGTCACAAAGGTTCAACGCGCGCTCTACTCATGACACCTGACAGGTGATGCAATGTGGGTCACGAGGCGTGCGTTTTTGAGGCTATGTTTTCATTTTAACCCTATGTACAGACTACTCAAGCTATGACCTTGGAAATTAGTCAGTATATTACAACAATCATGCCATTTGAATGTCTAAAGTTTGAAAGGGTTTGAGCAAAGGGTAATGGAACAATGCAGCATCAAAGTATAGCCCATTTTTTTGTGCCCACCCGATATATATTATTTCACTTATACGACGGCGGCCATTATTAGTGTCGGGGGAAACCGGACAGCGCCTGGGGGAAACCCACGACCTTCCGACAACCGGAAAGAAAGCCAACGTGAGTTGGAGTTGAACTCACGATCGCACTGGTCAGAAGGCTCTTGAATCAGAATTATTAGACCCCCACAGTTTCTGATATTTTGAATACGTGATATTCTATCCATTAGAGAGATAATGCCTTTGAAACTATAATATTACAAAGGTGTAAAATATTTCAAATGGCGAGTAGAATATGCGCAAGAGTGTCTCATTAAAATAAATCTTCTTTACTTCAAGGGGTCTCCGTGGCTCAGTTGGTTAGCGCGCTAGCGCGGCGTAATGACCCAGGAGTCACCAATGCGGTCGCTATGAGTTCAAGTCCAGCTAATGCTGGCTTCCTCACCGACTGTACGTGGGAAGGTCTGCCAGCAACCTGCGGATGGTCGTGGGTCCTCCTTCAATAGGAGTTGCCGTCTCAACCCCTACTGAAAAAATATTTCAATAGGGGTTACGACTGTATTTGTTTCAGTTGGGGTAACTTATTTAAATAGGGGTTGCGACAACGGCTGTACAAACATTGTGTTTATTACATCAACATGCATACAACATACCCTAAAATTTGACCACAAAAGAGCATTTTGGAAGCAAGAAAATGTCGTGAGATAGTACATTTTCTGGTTCTAAACTTTATATTTTCCACTTAGGATATCACCATACCTTCCAAACACCTCTCTTTTCGAAAATCCACATTAGTCCCTAGAATCTGGAATAATTATCCACTTTGTCATGGTCGAAATTTTAGGTCATTTAGGGTACCTTTATTTCCTGTGAGGTATTATTCGCGGAAATTTGAGATGCATGTCTTCCCACCAATTTCAATACTGTGGACTGCTTCTCTTATTTGATCAGTGTTTTACACCATATAGTTGAAGACTACGTCACTTGTACACACCACTAGCATTATGGCACATGGAAACCCAGGCTCTTACAGGTATGTATTATTTACATAGTATGTCTGGCACATTCCTGTGGAAACTGGTCTTTTCACATACAAAAACCAATGCTGACTGGAGCCCTTAAAGTGGAGATAGGATTCCCTGGGATAAATTTGCAGCCTTGGTCACACTCGCATTTCATTTCATTTCATTTTTTATTCACCACAAACCTTAAATTAAATACATAAGTATGATACATAAGCGATACATTTGGCGAGAATAAAGCTCACAAGGGCTTGTTCTATCCCATGAGAAGTAGAATGTTATATAAAAGAGTATATACATAGATTGATGGTAATGATATTACAGTGACATATATAACCTTACATAGTAACGAACAAATGTTCGCAATCAGGCGGCATAAAAGATATTGGAAACTTTAGGCAGAGGAACTTCAGGGAACTAAAAAGAAATGTGGAATTTATAATACGAAGAGTGGTGAGTAGTTTATTCCATTCTCGAGGGCAAATTGTTCTTAACGAGAAGTACGATATGTTTGTTCTGTACATAGGTCTATTATAATCCAATCGAGTTACTCTAGTCACATAGTGATGGGTAGCAGATTGTTTTAACAGATAAGTTTTGAAGCTGGGAGGAATAAGTTTGGGGTGAAAACTTGTCTGCTAAGAGTGATACAAATAGAATGTTCATCTCTCGCAGTGGTAAGATGGATAGTTGACGGAACAGAGGGGATGTGTGATCATTTCTCTTTGAATGGGTGCTAGTTCGAATGACGCGTTTCTGCAGGTTCTGTAAGGGTGTGAAATGAGTTCGATATGTATTGCCCCATATAATGTATCCGTATGAAAGGTAAGGATATATAAGAGAAAAATACAGAATAAATAATGTTTTGTTCTTCACAGAATACTTTATGTGGCTTATCAACCCGAGATTTCTAGACACCTTTGTACTAATATAGTCGATATGAGAAGTCCAGTTAAGTCTGGAATTGAAGACCATTCCAAGAAATTTAAATTTATGTAATCTTTCTATTTCATTGTTACATTTTTTTAAAAGGGGCGGTGAGCTTACTTTCTTTTTAGTGAGAGAGGTTATGAGAAGATATTTTGTCTTGGTAATGTTCAGGGACAGGCGGTTGCAGCAGAACCAAGTACATGTATGAAGTTTTTCAAGTTCAATGGACATAGTATTACAGAGATCATTGTGCTGGTATCATCTATAAACAAAAATGAAGAAGGCTAGATACATGAGAGATATCGTTGATATAAAGAAGGAACAAAAAAGGTCCTAAAACAGAGCCTTGCGGAACTCCACATTATACAGATTCAGTTGATGATAAAGTGTCAGAAAACGATACACACTGAATTCTATTATATAAATAACTTCTGAACTAAGAGTTACTTATACCTCTTAAACCATAGTATTGAAGTTTACGCAAAAGTATGGCATGATTTACTGTATCGAATGCCTTTGAAAGGTCGAGAAATGTGACTATACTGTACAGTTTGTTGTCCTTGGCAGTCACTAATTTATCATACAATGAACAAGCAGCCAGAGATGTTGAGTGATTTGCTCTGAAGCCATACCGGTTTTTATCAATCATACCGTTAGTTTCTGCATGGCTAAATACTGCATTTGAAGTTATTTTCTCAAGTATTTTACTGAAACAGGAAAGTACGTATATAGGTCGGTAGTTTTCCAGTAGGTTAGCCTCCCCTGTTTTGTATACAGGCGACACTTTATCAATTTTCATACAGTTGGGAACTTTGCCTAATACGTAAGACAAGTTGATAATTTATGACAGAGGGGCAGAAATGTGATCGGAGACAAGTTCAACGACTGACATTCGAATTCCATCAATACCGCAGAGGCTGGGGATTTCAGGTCCGAGATAACAGAAGTAACATCACTTCTGGTGTTACATGTGGAAAGGAAAAATTTTTGGCCAATGGTTCGCTTAAGTAATCTGTAAACTGTTCATTTACTGCGGGAATTTCTGCGTCGGAACTACTGGCTACAGAATTAAAGTATTAAAGCTGTTCGCTATCGTAGCAGTGTCAGTTATATCAGTACCATTTATATTGAAGGACAACGGCAGTTCTCGAGACTTCGTGCTATTCATTAATTCATTTAAAAGTTTCCAGGCACCTTTAATATCATTGTTTACCTTATCTGTCCTAAAAGTAGAGTTTTCTTGCAAAGCAAATACTATTGTTTAGCTTGTTCCTGAAGGATCTGTACTTTTTTTCAGATTGTTCGTCTGTATATTTAAGTTATAGTCAATATAATCTGGTTTTTCTGTTTTCATTCAAAGATAGATGTCAGAAGGCCGCCCGTTACCCACGGTTTTAATGATCTTTTCATGAAATTTGAGTTGAGTAACGGGAAAACAGCGGTTATAGATAGAACATTCAACTAAAGGCATGATTTACATCATGCCGAGTTTAGAACAGAGTTCCAGTTTGTACTTTCTACTTCATCGATAAAACTTTGCTTCTCAGATGCACTGTATTTCCGGTACTGCAATTTTTCTGTATTTTATACATAAATGTACCATACCTAAACTTCAACATAGCTATCCCTCACACCAGGAAATCAGAATCGATTCTGCATCCCCTTTGAACGTTGTTATGATATAGATTTTGTTGTCTTGGAAAACCTCCATTGCGGGATTTAGAAATGGTATATCAATTCACAGAGTTCGCACTTAGTTTGTGTATAAGTTATTAGACTGCAGAGGACCTACATGTTGTACAGAAATCTGATGGACTCCTTTAACGTTCAGGAATACATGGAGTATATAGCTGTATACCAAGGGAAGGAAAAAATCTCTCTGGGATCGATCTTGTAAACCAGTTTGTAATCTGAGGTTTTCTGTCTGTTTAATTTCGTACATACCTTTGTCTTTGGGAGTTTGTGGCATACGATTGTCGGACAGGTTTAGAACAGGGCGCGAGTTTTACTGGGTTTCATGAACGTGGCCAAGCACTGTAGGCATTCAAAATGGATCATTGCATAAGGAACCAACCCAACAAGCACAACTACATAAATGAAGACAGGGTTTCCAATCGGATATCTAATATATAGGACTTCTACATTCTAGATATTCGAATTCCTACAGTGAGAAGCAATTAACATAGTGGTTCAACAAACCGACGAATGTCTCAATCGTGCCTCGATACAGGCGAATCGCCAAGGACTACGACAGCAGTTAACTAAGTGCTCAGATTGAAATTTCTTTCGGGAGATTTGTTGGCCCTGAAAAGGGCCGTTGGAATGGGTTAAGGAAGCCTGGTAGTTGATATTTAAGCTCTTTCTCCGCGGATACGTCTGGCCAGCTGGATGTCCTTGGGCATGATGGTCACTCTCTTGGCGTGGATGGCGCACAAGTTGGTGTCCTCGAACAGACCGACCAGGTAAGATTCGCTGGCCTCCTGAAGAGCCATAACAGCAGAGCTCTGGAATCGCAGATCGGTCTTGAAATCCTGGGCGATTTCACGCACTAACCTCTGGAAGGGCAACTTCCTGATGAGAAGCTCGGTGGATTTCTGATAACGGCGGATCTCACGGAGAGCGACTGTTCCAGGCCTGTATCTGTGAGGTTTCTTCACACCCCCAGTGGCTGGAGCACTCTTTCTGGCGGCCTTGGTGGCGAGCTGCTTACGGGGAGCCTTTCCTCCAGTAGATTTACGGGCGGTCTGCTTGGTACGGGCCATTTTCGTGTCTCTTTCTCTCGTCTGTCGTTGACTCGAAGATATAGAATGTCAGTTGAACTCCGCGCCTTGCTTTTATACACAGCTTGCCTTTGTTCTCCGACGGCGGTTCATTGGTCAGCAAATTTCCGCGCTACCATTTCATTGGCTCTAATTTCTCATCACCGATTGGTTAATTTCCTCTACGCTGATTGGTCGGAAAAGGCGCACTATTCAACTTCACCCAAAATTTACAATCCTCGAAGCTCAGTGAACTTAAATCTGCACATATATTCAAACACTCGGTCTTTTGTTGATGTTGATTAACCGGTTTACAGAAATTTCTGACGAAGTGGAGCGTACGCCTTAAAGCAAACTCAACAGCTGAATATATTGTTACATACATAGACATATATGTTCATGTAGCCGAAAGCTTACATTTGTTTACAATTGTGTTCACTAATGACTGGTTACGGTTATATCCAGTATTCAGTTGCAAACAGTTGAATACATGTATCCTTGTAGCGTTATACTTTGTTGTGTTTTATTAGAAGCTTGGCCTTGGTTAACAGTGTTTCAAACATACAGTTACTATTTAGATTTTTTAAACATATTCTAGCACACACTGTAATTGATGCATTGGTGTTTCTTCAAAGATGCATGAATGGCGTTTTTCCCTGGCACCTTTGCAGAGTGGATACCATGCTGTATCATGCTGACCATGCCTTCAGCCTTGGACAGCACGGATTCTGACCTGGTTAATTTTTGCGCTTTTTCCATGTGCCACCTGTCACTGCAGCCTGGCTGCCCCTTTGTGATAGGCAGTGAACGGTGGTTTGGGAAGGGGTCGGTGGGGGTGGGGTTGAGTGTGTATGGGCGGGGGGTCGGGGGAGTGAGCATGGAGATGTGAGCGTCGGGGGTGGGAGGTATAGGTCGTGTGCAAAAGGAAGCCATTTTTGGCGTAAGATTGAGTATTGCCCACTGGGTGTCTATTGTTAGCGGTGTCAAAAGCTGGCCAGAGGCCCTTGACTGGTAAGGGCATACACTGCGCAATATACACACTTACCTCAAAGATGGCTACCACTGCAAACCGTCTATTGTGGCGGTAGGGTTGGAGGGGTTATTAGTTTATATATCATGGGTAGTGGACTTTCTCTATGATATGCAGTACTCAGAGATACAATAACATCACTGTATAAAGCACTTTACAATTACTACGTAAATTGTCGTTAGCTTGTGTCGTTAAAGATGAAAGCTTCATAAAGCTATGCCAATTATTTCCCTACACCCCATAGTTCTAGTAGAATGTTTCAAAATATTGGCTTTAACAGCAGTTGGAAAAGTCGAAAAATGCATTATGCAGTTAGCTCAGCTCACACAGACATTAGGCTAATAACACTTGATTCCTTGTTTCCAGTGTTAATATTGGTGTGGGCGGTGGAACAATTGTTATTTTTCATTATCATTATTTTGGCAGTCTTTTGTGAGAATGTCTGGCAAGAAATGAAATGATGAGTTCAGATGAGAAGGGGCTCAGGGTGAGGGGATAAAATGGCAAGCACGTGATACAGTAAATTAGGAGTCTGTTGTGATTGCCCTTATACATTGCTAGAGATATTTATTTAAAAATCCTGACTCTTCCACCAGAACTTCCTGTGTCAGATGTGGTAATTATCATGCTGGAGACAATAAAAAGAGATAAAAATTTTACCTATCAATGATTCGTCAAATGAATTTGTAAATGTACTAACATAGCGCGATGCTTAGGGAGAAGGAAAATCATGACTTTCACCATAATTTTGAAAATTCTTTGGTGTGTTTTATGATGTCAGTTTCTTTGATGAAGCTCGTAATCATAAGAATGTTCTAAAATATTCTCACAGCAAGGTATGCATGGGCAGCATTTCAGGCACTGGTCACTCTGGAAAAGCTTGACCAGGTTTTGTTCACTTTTGTTGTAATTAATAAATTTCGTACTTTTTGTGTATCTCGTATCTCGTTTATGTTGTTATAAAGTGATATCCCTCAGTAGGACTATTCACATAGCTCCCCCTCCGAGCCTGCCCAATTCTTCCCACCATGATGCTGGCTGCTGTTGTATAAATGAAATATTCTTGAGTATGGCATAAACACCACTCAAGTAAATTGAAAATTGAAAGACCTCAGGCCTAAGACCTGCAGAAGTAGCATAACATGAATATGAAAGTAGCAAGATCATTACTGTGTATACTGGTGTGAATATATATATATATATATATATATATATATATATATATATATATGCATGTGTGTGTGCAATATTATATATTAACCAGTAGGCACATCTTTAGTGCACAAAAATAAAAATGTTAAAATTTTGTAACAAATTTGTGTTTAAACTCAATCGGTAAATAAATTCAGAATTGTGCTGGGCATAGGCCCATGAAAAACGCAGACAAAAGACATTCATAAATTCCATAATTTTACCTTTTAATCATGATTTCTCTCCATTCAGATACTGTACAATGTAGAAACATAAAAAAACACCATTATAAAAGTATATCATATGATGTGTCACAGGTGGCATTAATAAATACTGACAGTGCATAGCTAACAAATTTTTACACAACAGAGTTATCCCCCTTAATTCAGTTACTTTCCCACCCAAATTTTATTTCTTTAAAATCGTACTGTTAGTATTACACATGTCCATTGAAGTCATCTGGAATAACTGAATACTATAGCATGAAATTACAGATTGTTTGCATATCCCAGTAACGTTAGTACAATGGTAATAAAGCACTTTGTCATGCATCCACGCATAACGAGAATTTAAAATCAAAGCCCTTCAGATAAGGCCCCTATTGCATAGCCTGTCTTGCACCTCCAACTGCCTCCTTAACTTGGTATGCACTTGCAACCTCCAGGAGGTGCCTCTGTTTCAACCTGTAATCTTACTTTCGAACACTTTTACCACTAGGAAACATTATTCAGAGTTTTATTTATTAGATGTTTTACACATGGCAGGAATTTGCCATGTGAACCACTATTAATCCATGTGGGATATGGTAAATTTTCCTCTTTAAACTGATGATTTTCAAATGTTAAAATTTTCAAGATGAACTTTAAGAAAATTGTTATAACTGAAAATAAAGTGCATAATTATTTGTCCAAATTTCATGAAAAAAAATCCCACATTAGTCATGCTATGAGAACACACTTTGTTTTCTTTCGTTGTGTGATATTTCTGGTCTTGGACATCACAAGTATATGGAATATTACAAAATAAATTAGGTTCTAAAGACCTATAAAAGTGCTTGTAAATGTAGACATGACACATAAAGGGCCAAGTTACTAAATGTTGTACAAAAAATAACTTATTTTGCCAAGATGTGAAGAGATGTTTCGATGAGGAATACATACCCATAAAACTAAATGTATACTGATCTTGGCAAAATTTCAGTCCAAATGTTTTGTGTGTTTTATAAAGGCTGGCTGGACAAAAATGGTTGAAACACTATGCAAAGTGTTAAGATTACACTGGCTAGCAGCAGAGTACATGAAGATTTGGCCAAGAAAGAAATCATGTTTTCCTGTTAACACAGTTCAGTTTCAGCATTATTTTCTCTCTTTCTTCATCAACTGACTTATAAGTAATTATACTGTATCTTTATTTCTTCTTGGTACTTTCCAAACAGAGTTAATTCCGACTATAAACAACATAATTTTTCAACTGATGAACTCGCAGGATAGCATGTGCCCCTTAGTTCTTCTGATTCACTTAATAAATTGTAAATATCATTAAACTGTTATTAAGTTTATCCCTGAATTATTGTTTTATGCAGCTATGTTCAGTTAAACAGCCACACACACATTTCAAATAATTTATGTGCCTATTATCTTTAATATGAACAGCATTTGATTGAAAGGCAACAAAATATAAAGTTGCCATAAGGTGGGAGTGAACTCACAATCTGCTCAGCTGCGAAGTTTGGTCAGTGCAATATTTAACTGCCACTTCGGGTATGTTTACCAATGAGTACGTTCCATGGGTTTCATGAACAGGGTATATCGAATATCGACTCATGAAATAAATTCTTAAATTAACACAATTTCATTTTTCCACATATAAATATATTCACAGCTCAAATGATCCCAGCTTCGTCACAATGGCTTCTATGTAACATGCCATGTTGATGGTCGTATTTACCCTGGTATACAACCAGTAAGATACATATAAAATGAGAAGACTTGGCCGGTAAAATAAAATAGCTAAAAACATAAAACAAACATGTGAATTTATCAATGTACATGTATAGCTGCAAACACTTTTATTCTTTTTGAACCAAAAAGATCTACAACTAACACCGGCATGATAAAGACACTCCCGTAACATACCTCTTAATGCTTCATCAATCCTATACATACATATGTAAATGTAGATTTACATAAATAGCACCAGATTCTGCTGAAGTTGCCTCCCTTTGTCAAAGTCTTCAGAGGACATATACAATGATGATAAGAACATATGGGTCTTTACATCAAAGATTCAGCTAAAAATATGATAAAACTAAATTATGATTAAAATGAAACAAAAAACGGGTGTGGCCAGTCACATTGGTCCAAAACATAAGCAGCATGCTTTTGACTGGAAATCACATTTTAAAAATGTTTCTCTCTTGATAGCACAATTAAAAACAAAGTAGCTATTCGAAACCCTCCATATACATTCAAGCTCACACATATGTAGATGTGCCATTCACAGTCATGTGTCACTGGTCAGATGTTACACATAGTATTAAACACATTCTGACTATTCGTAACAGTTTCAAATTGTCACCCATGTTGCTTGTTTGTAATTTATCATATCTCTGATTTTTGTCCTGATTCCAAATGCCATCACCAATTTCTTGACATATCAACAAGTGGGCCTGTCTACAAACACGAGAGCACCTCATAAAGCACCTTTTAAGTTTCAAGAGCGTTTTTGCACCGTCCCAGTTTTCAATGTCGAACATGCACCTTTCAAGTTCGACATTTCATGGTTGGTGCAGTCAGATTTTGTCTTGAGCACTTCTCAAAATAACAGGGACAATCCAGCTGCACATGGACATGTTGAGCACCACATGATCTAAGAAGATGCCACAGATTTTACCTCCCTAATGTCCCTCTGTCAAAAAGGAAGTGGCTGGTATCTCCTTGTCATGAACAAGACTGGAACTCCCAATTGACAATAGGCTCCATTAGCTCACAAAACTTGCCTCCTGCAAAAGCCGTTCTTTTCTGCAGAAAGCCTTCTGGAACTTGCAGGGTGACTTGAGTGGTATCCACATGTGGTAAAAGCCATCGATGGTTGAACTTCCGCACATGATGAAAGCCATACACATCAGCTATCCAATTTTGGACACCATCCATACTGCGGATGGAACCTATGTACGCTATCACCATCTATCCTCCACGCGTCCTTCACAGCTGTACAGGAACCTATCCACACGTATCAGATCCTACAATCTTGGTCGAAAGATGAACTTGCAAACATGAGGACTGGATGTGAGTTCACGTCTTCGTCTTCTTGCCCATGAAGTTGAACCAGCTCTTCTTCTTCGTGTGGAAATGTCTCATGTTCCTCGGAAGTGTTGCAGGGAGATTTCTAAGCATGTCCTTCTGATAATACCCAGCCGTAGACATCCGTCTTCCCACGGGTTTACCTGTGGACAGAGAAAGCCAGCAGAATTAGAATTCATGTCAAACAATAGATGTACTTGCTTATACCAAGAGAAACAAAATACCCTAAGTGTTCAACTGTTTCAACCACCTCTGCAACCAATATTCTGAAATATAGAATAATGTGTTGCAGAGAAATAATCTACACAGTATTATGAAGCGTGCATCTTAAATAACATGAACAAACCATTTAGGACATCATCAGTAATTGTATGCATAAATTCCGCTGAAAAAACTGCTTTAGTTGTTAAACAGGTTGAAGATTTACAGTAGCTGATTTTCAGGACCAAATTTAAAATATGTTGCTCAGACTACTTATCTGATAGATGTGATATGCTGTACACAAAAAACTTCCCTGATATGGCTGCAGTGAGCTGGTGGATACTAAGTGGGCGAAGGAAACTGATTAGCAGGTGAGAGCAGGTGAGGAAACCAAATAGCAGGTGAGGAAACTGAGTAGCAGAGAGGAAACTGACTAAGACTCTGAGAAGAACCCACACGTAACCTCTCGCACACACCCACAAAGCCACTTTAAACCATGCCCTCTCACTGGTTCAGACCTTATGGACTCCAGCAAATAGCCAACCACTTAGCCAACAAATAATTATTACACCAACTGAGGTGACCTAATAAAGGTAATACACTTGGGCCAAAGCTTTCAACAACATAAATGCTTTTTAGCCATAGACACACAGCTCTACACTCGATTCAAAGTTTGACACTGGAAAGTCAGGGTGTGATTGTGGTATTCAAGCCACTTTAGAGGGAGATAATACGTATTAGACACTAAGGACTGTCAAGTTATCAAGAAATCTGATTAGAAGATGCTATAATGCAAGAAAAAGTTCTAGGGCAACGTGCAGTTTAGAGAATAATTGTGCTTTCGTTGCACATCTGCATTCATTTCAAAAGATTGCGAATATATTAAGTAAGTAAATCCATCATGAGAGATTAGATAATAATTTTGAGTTAATAATAAAAGTATAAGTAAGGATGAGGTGCATACTAGTAAAATGAATAACTGTGTATGGAATAGCACAAAAATATGAAGTGCGTTCTGAATTAATTTTGGATATCAAGACTGTTTTGATGTTTGTAACATCAATTACTTGTACAGGTATTTTCAAAGAAAAAGAATTGGCTACTTTCACTACAGCTGACCATGCAGGATCGAGGGCCATACCAATTTTTTGGAATGAATGACTATTACAAAATTCAGAATACATGTATCTTTGGTCATGCTTTCAAACATATGCCACACATCACAGAATCTGGGATAAAAATAAAGTTCAATAACTACCTCAAAAGGTTTGATATGAAGTTCATCAATATAGGTAATATGGGTTTCCAGAGTGCAAAGCAGTAGGAGATCTATGCATAAATTTACTCAGAGCAAAAGAATTCATCAAAAACTGATCAATAAGATTGGCTAGCATCATGCGTCTCATGCATAACTTACACAGAAGGCCACATTAGCATTATCGTTCCACAATCCGATTTAATAGCACTAGAAGACCTGTGGAAGGTGAAGTGGGATTTGGAAATTTCATGTCATCTTAAATGTAGGCTATGTGCATTTTTCATTGTCACCTTTTGGCAGTATGTCTAAAGTCTAAAGCAAATAACAAAACCCTTAGCGTGAAATTATGCTAATACATACTTTTATAATAATGGCTAAAATGGTGGTGTGCTGAATAAAATCAAATCCACTAATATTTCAGAAATGAACATTCAAATCAGTGAAATTCAGTGGTACAATACAAGAACTGATAAATATGAATACTTGTGCTAAAGTGACACAAAAAAGTGATATTTTCTGAATCCTCCGAAAAGAGTACATTGTAACTCAGACATAGAAAATATCAATATCGCCGATATCTTACCTTTTGGTTTCTCTAACTGAGCCCTGGATTTCAACACTGCTGTCTGGACTTGTCTTGGAATGGTAAATTCTGTCAGAAATGAAAAAGAAAACAGTTTAATGTACAAGACACAAACAGAAGTATTCATTTTACTAGTGGTAGTGCTGAATTAAAGAATTAGTGCTATTACCAGACAAAGGCTAATGCTACACTTAAATTGTTTACCCAATAAAATGGAAAGACACACATATTTTACACACGGCTGTGCGATATTTTTACTTTTTAACTCAGCTGAACATAAACTATACAGCTAGATGATCATTCAGATAATCCTGGCGTAATGTATATAATGCTGGGAAAAGTTTTGAATGTTTTAGTTTAGTTTCCGCGGCTGCACTCACCATTTTCTTGTCCTCTTTGACCTGCTGTCTTTCCTGAGAGAATGCCCGAATCCACTTTTTCTCTCTCTGCGGGAGTCTTAGAGGAGAACAGGAACCACTTGTCCTGAGATTTGTCATGTAGTTTCCAGCCGTTCTTCACATTCACATTGTACTGGAGATCTGCATGAAAAAAAATAGTCATGTTACAGAAATAATACATTGTGATGTCAGAATCAAAATATAATCTGCATGAATATATGTTCCACGGGTGCTTCATTGAAAAAGACTTCAACACAGGCTAATTGTAGGACTAAAACAATTTTCACCTGATCAGTCACCTAGCCTTTACACCTATCATGTACTTGTATGTAGAAACAGTTTAAATGCAATTTAAGTAAATTACTATTTTCAGCTGAATAAATCTTTGGGGTGAATTGCAAGGATTAAAAAGGATTAAGGTGGTTATCTTAGAACTACATATTTGGCTCCGGAAAAGGCCAATCAATGCATTTAAACTTTCCAAGCCTTAAAAACCTGCATCAACCGTACACACACCAGAAATGTACACAAACATTTAGTGAAGATTAAATATCATTCAGGAGAATGACTTACCTTTTCCATCAGGAAGCATGATAAGATCACAATGGTCCAGTAAAACTCTTCCCTTGTAACAAAATCCATTCCGTCTAAGTAAATCCTAGAAAATACGTAAGACAAGTAGCATTTAGAAAAAAAGTACAAACATGCAAAGTTAGATCAGTGTTGCAAGGAAAATTATTAAATGTAAATTTTCCATTATTCTATTTGTCATCACTGTACGAGATGTTACACTCCTGGAGATTAGGAGTCTATTGGCCAGAGTGGTGGTGTATGGAGGTCCTTCCAATATGGCCGCACTTTCATGACTGAACGTACCATGCTTGGCAACAATACACTAAAGATTAACATGTGGATATTTCTTGGACATAGCAAGTTTCCATTATACAAACTTAATACTACATCCAGCTCGGCTTGTTGATTAGGAAACAAATCAGGTTGCATGACACTCTGGCTTGTAAACACTGCTTGGCTTCACGAAGTCAGCAAAAAAAACACCAAACACAAAAGAGGTATGGAAATCACATTCAAAGCTGATCTGACACGCGAGATGAGATTTGAACATCAGGATTTTGGCAAGTGTTTATAAACCAAGGTGTTAAGACACATGTGTACTAACAATGTGAGTGTGTGTGTGGGGGGGGGGGGGGGGGGTAGGAAGAGGGGGGGGTGCAGAGAGGGGTGGGCATTGTGTCTAGCTCCAAACAATCCTCAGCTAATTAGAGGTTTCAATTTTGTCAAACCACTGCACAAATTCACATGCACAATTTATCAAGATTTCTAAATAATCACATTTTATAAAATCTTTAAAGTATGTACACTGACACGAATACCATACGAGTAAACTGATTTTTGTGACTTACCTTTTTGCAGTAGATGAGCTGATGGTCAAACAAAAACAAAGTCCTTTCTTGAGATCGTCCACTGCGGTTAATCTTATGAGCTTCACCCGACGTTATTAATTCTGAACTCAACTCGAGTAAATCTGAGCCCTTTGAAAACAAGAAAAACATATGAAATGTGTGAGATACACTTACAATTGGCAAAAGGGTGGGATGTTTGTACATTAGTTTCCAAGAGAAAACAAAAGAACATCTTATCTCTTATCATGGGAGTAATCAACTGACTGAAAATTTAATGCAAAACTGGATGGTTTCTTAAATTCTAAGGAAAAAGCCACAGTCCAGAGTTTAGACTAAAGTGCAGACTCTGAGAATTGCATTGTGTTTGAAAACCTTGTAAATCTTACCTCCCAATCTTCCACACTTTGTTGCCATGCCGATATTTTGGCAATGCTTTCCATTTTGCGTTTGCGCTCATTGATAAGGCATGCAATCCTCTTCATTGCGTCCAGCGCCTGGCAAACGTTGTCATAATCACTGTGATCGGGATCCGTAAATTTGAGCAGTTCCGACAACTGCAGAGGATATTTGCAGATTTTCTGAACAGGCGTGAGAAGAAATCCTTCCAACGGGATCTGGATCATTTCTTGAAGAAGTCTGCAAGCCTGAAATTTTGTTTACTGGCCATTAATACAAGCGTGGAAAAGAAGTAAAAATGAAAACACATAAGAACATAAATATATTTTCTTACTCACGACAAATTCACCTGTATTGTATATGAACTATGTTTATAAACTGAAAGGAGAGAAAATGTTTTCAAAACAGATTTTAGGGCATTTCCTCTGATTTACACAAACCTACAACTTCACATATCTGCCTAAATATAAAATAGTGCACAAAAAAAATTGTTTTACATCAAAATCGCATCCTACCTCAAAGAAATGTCGATATCGTTTATTCCTGTAAAGCTCCTGTAGTTCCTTGCAGGCATCAGGGTGGTTGTTGCAGTAGTCGGAGTAAATCTCGAAATCTTTTTTCTGAAAACATGCAAATTATTCAATTATTCATAAGACTCCTGAAATTTCCTTTTTTTCTTCTTGATAAAAAAGATGATAAATACAGTTATTGCCCTTGTTCCAGCAGGTTTGAGCAGCTCTAAGTATAAAAAAATCAAGAAGTAAGAATATGTTATTCAAAACACAAATGTGCCTTTAGAAAACAGCTTTGCATGAAAATTTTGATCTCCTTGAATTATTATTCTTATATTTGCATAAAAAGTCAAATGAGGACTTACACTGTTCAAGAAACACTGGCCAACTTCTGTCAAGTGAGGTAAACCTGAGTTATAGCTTTTCTCCAGGTCTGTCACAAACTGCTTCGAAACATTGTAAATGTCTTCCAGGTTCCCAAACAAGATTCGTATCCTGTTTTCACTGAACATGGCGGGATGGCGTCTGGCCTGATGGATGTATCCCTGTGGGTGAAAAACATAAATAATTAATTTTAAATCTCGACAAGTTCAGAAGATTGGCATTTGAATGTATAAACTTTGCTAGTTGATATACACATAAAAATCTCTCATTTATAAAGCCCTGAAGAGATTAAACACAACTGGGACCAAAACTACCATTTTCAAAAAAAAAAAAAAAAAATTTAATTCATAACAGCAACAAAATCAAGGCATGTCAATCTTACCTCAATAACATCATGTAAATGCTTGACATAATCTTTCTCGGCCTGCAGGATTTCGTTAATAACATTTGTTCGTGCCTGTTCACGACTGACTCCCCCCGTGGATGTGAGGCGCCGTGATGGTTCGGGACTCGGGAACGCCGTGTGCATGGATTCTATCGGCTGAGCCAGCACCTCCTCTTCTTCTAGCTGACCCTGGTTGGCTCGCAACTGAAATCCAATCAGAATTGAACCTTATTAGATTGCACTGAAGTGACCAAACAATGAAGAGCTGTGCATTTTTATTGAGTTGGAAAAATTGTTTTACACAGTATAAAATAAAAAACTGCTGGCATGGAAAGCATAAAAAAGCACAAATTCCTAATATCTGCCTCAGCTGCAGGATGGGGCTTCACATCGTCTCGCACTAAATCCCATGTTAATAGATAGGAGGCCTCTTTGTAAAAACATTTTTTCTGACCAACAAAACACCTAAATCTAGCCTAAAACTGAATTAAATCAGAATAACTTTACTGCTAACTTTAGATTTCAATGTTTCTCCGCATGAACTGATTTAACGGACGAACATGGAATTTGAACATCAAGCAAGTTTCTTACCCTGACAAAAGCAGCTGGAAACCATCCTTCTCGATCATCGACGGCGCCCCACCACCAGTCTTTGTCTGCGGTGTCTGTGACCTCAATCACATCACCGGCGCGAAAGCCAAGCTCCTCGGGATCCATGGTCACATGGTCCCACAATGCTTCAGCGTACGTCAAACACTCTTCGTATGGTTTCTGAAAACAGTAGAAAGTAAGAATTTTAAAAACTCTGTCCTATGGTAATGAACAAGGCCTGTGAAGCTACAAATATTACCATGTGTCAATAATAGGTAGTATTACTTCAGAAATCTTAAATTTAAAGGTAATTCCTTTAGGAAATTCAACTCAAATCTTTAACCGTCAATCAACTGATGTGCGAAAGACTGGTGACTAAAATAATAGTAAGAACATAGATTACATATGCAAATAAATCCGAACTTTACCAAAAACCAATCTAGTCCATTATCTGATGCGGCTAACTTCTTGGAATCGATATCAAATCCATAATTGGTCAGAAGTGTAACTCTGATCTTGGTATAAATATCATCAGCTTTGCTCAATCCAGCTAAATCCAGGGAATTCATTCTGCTAGAATAGTTAATGGCTTCTTCTGGCAAAATGTACTAGAATCCTACACAGTTTTGGGGTAACTTGGACAGCTCACACTTTATGCAATACTTATATAGACTTGCTGGGCTGTAGAGCATTTTGATTGGCCAGCCAGTTTTCAACATTATGCTAATTTCAGGTGAGCCAAGACCAAGCTATTCAGTTTTAATCAACAGTTAGCTTATGACACAGGTGCAGAGTGATAGCTTGCATAGACACTCACTTGTCACCTGTACAGGTAGAGGTAACTCTTAAGTAACCCCTGCTGTGATTGTGTATTTCTAGTGTTCACAGGTAGGCATTGTTTTCTAATCACACCTGGACAAAGCCTAACAGACTTAAGACCTTCAGATCTAACTCTGGTTTCTGTCACTTGTTTGGCTTGTGTTTATAATAATTAATATTTTACTAATTTAGACAGCCTTCTGGTCATTAAAATACTTAATAGGTCAAGGTTTTTTAAAACATGACCCCTGCAGGTAACCTGCTGAGAAACAAGCAACCAATTACTGTATGGTCAACTGCAATTGTCTTGTCAAAGCAACACAAACATATTGTTGTATTTTATTTTCTTTCATTCATTAACATGTGAAATAAAACAATGCTAAGTCATTGTGAATGTAGCGTAAGAGTAAAGTAGTTGAGATAAAAGAAATGATTTTCAAACATAATTTTTTTTTCATTTTCACCTAAATAGAATCACTACAGATTTTTTGGTGATATTTAATTAATTCCTTATCAGAAAAAGTGAAAGGTTAGCATCAAATCCACCATTTTAAGACCATTTTGTGCTCCAAAAGTGCATTTTACACACCAAATTTTAGGTGAAATAAGCAGTAGTTAAATTTGTAAATCTGTTCCTTACAGTATTTGCATGTTGTTGGTCATACTATAAAACAATGAAGTTATCTGAGCACACAGCATTTGTTTCACAAGGTCTGCTAGGGCACTGAATCAATGGCATTGTTAGGGGCACAGTCAAAAACTAAACATGAAGGTCTTGCATTTGCACAAAATTCACAGGAAATGACAGTATCCACTTACACCTGGCCACAACTCTGATTTTGTCATGAAGTAAATGTATGATGTATATGTTTGAATGCAGTGTATACAGGAAGTCAATAGTCCCGCTTATCTACTCAATACATTTTTTATCATTTCCTTAGATTAAATCCCAAGCAACTTATCATGTGCTCATTTGTAAACAGCATTTAAATATCTCAGGTACATAAGGTACTCATCAAAATACAACATCATATTACATGTTACATGAAAATGATTTCATAATTTCCTTGTTCCTGTATGTTCTTAGTGAGCTCACTTGTTTTGTCACTAAATTTCACTATAAATATTAATTTATACTTAAGGAATATTTCATCACAACAATTTCAAACACATAGCAGAATTAAGATCCAAGGCAAAGAGTATTACATTATTTATTTCATATTTTTTTTACTGATTACTTTTTTTCAGGGTTAACTGACATAATATCATCAAGAGAAAACAACTACAAGACTTAAAACTTTTGCAACGAGGATAACCTTCTGTTCTTCAACAACAACAAAATTAAGGTGTACTTCTGAGTGTTTGCCAACACTCTTTAATCCTTTTGCTTGCATGTGTAATTATGCATCAACAAAGCCAGACAACCTCAGTATCAATAGCAGATCAATAAGTGATCTGTGAGTCACTCACACAGGGGGGTCTCTAAGAATCAGATTTGTTGAGTGACCACCATCACTCAATGGCACAATGACTTCTCCTTCCATTATTCCACTAATTTGTGTAACAGTTCACTCACAAAAAGCCCTTATATAATTCGCATCAAGTTTGATAGATGCATGAGAGGATTTCATTCTCCTCAAAACCAAGCTAAATGTGAGATCACATATGCCACATCAACATCTTAGAAGTCTTGTTTAACCTGAATTTAGAACAGCACATTAACACTTATAGCGTACATCTGTAAATTCCACGTAAGATCATTCCCTAAGGTAAAGCACTCCATGTATATGTGACTTTCTTACAAACTGTTAAAGTCCCTGTTTTTCCCCTAGCTGCCACCCTCCTCCCCGTTCCTGGCGAGACAACATCTCAAAAGTTACTTTATTTGACCAAACAATTTGCCTTCACATGTGCCTTTATAAAAAACAACTAGGTCATAAAATATTACTTTAAAGCTACGAAACTCACAGTTTTCCAGTAGGATATTGTCCTATCTCCCAAACCAACTTCAAAATACCTTTTTAAGGTCAATGGAACTCTCAGAGCCAAGCAAAATAACTAATTTAGCCATAGCCAGAATTGTAGGTAATTTCAGTGTTTGCCCCCCACAGCAATACTGTAGTTTTCATGACTTTAGACATTTCATGTATCTTACAGTCTGGTGACCATCTCTCCACGACATCTTGGATACCTTACCTCTGTAATACTGGTGAGTGCGACATGTGAAGCCCTAGTACTGTGACACTTGTCTTTAACACCGATCTCCATGGAGTTCTCTGATTCGTCTGACGAATCATCTGAGTAATGATCCGGAGAGCAATAGTTTCCTGATTCGTCAAAACCTGCAAAATACAGCAATAACTCCAGCATATACAAACTTGAGTAGATTCAATTATATACTAGTATTTGACTGATGAAAATGAAAACACCATACTTTAACAGGTTTCTTTTCTGTGATGGATGTCGTGTTTAAAAATGAATGAAACCCGATGGAAGCAAAAGGAAACCAGCATACCAGACCACAGCACATCTCAAACCTCCTGACATAAAGCTGCAGCCAATCAGGCACGACGTTGTTCCTGACATAAAGCCGCAGCCAATCACGATGTTGTTCCTGACATAAAGCCGCAGCCAATCAGGCACGACATTTTTCCTGACATAAAGCCGCAGCCAATCAGGCACGACTTTGTTCCTGACATAAAACTGTAGCCAATCAGGCACGACGTTGTTCCTGACATAAAGCCGTAGCCAATCAGGCACGACCTTGTTCCTGACATAAAGCCGCAGCCAATCAGGCATGGCGTTGTTCCTGACATAATTTATTTAGTTATTTATTTGACTGGTGCTTTACACCATACTCAAGAATATTTCACTTATATGACAGCGATCCGCATTATGGTTGGTGAAAACCGAGCAGAGCCCGGGGGGGAAACCCACGACCTTCCACAGGTTGCTGACAGATCTTCCCACGTACGACCGGAGATGAAGTTCCTGACATAAAACCTCAGTGGTCAAAGGTCAGCATTCTGAGCAATTGGAGGAAAACCCACTTACAGCCTATCTCGACTTAACTTTGTCAAAGATTCAAACTTATAACATGTACATGGAGTCCAATTCTTCAACCTTTTCAATAGCCTATGAAGCCAACATTTTGAAGAACTCACATGTATTGTATGTCACATGAAAGAATTATACGGTGTAAAGAAATAATTTGCACAGTTTGATGAAGCTTGCATCTGCAGTGACACAAACAAATTTAGTGTCATTTTCCTAATAAATGTATGCATAAATACCACTGAAAAAAGGGATTTAGTGGTTGAAGAGGTGTTTGGTAAATGTACTGACATTGCAAATACACATGCCACACATACAGTGTCATCCATGAAACAAAGCAGTCTTACTTACATTCATAATTTACAGAGCTTTTCGGAGAAATACAGCAGGGTAACCTAAACATGCTCAAATCTACATAGAGAATTCGCGAATGCAGTAAAAGTGCTGCCTCCAGGAGTCAGTTTCCATCGTTACATGTTTTCTTCACCATCATTTTGCTACAAAAACACCTAACGATCCTAACTGAATTAGGTTGTTATCACAGCTTGACAGCGTTATTCACTCAGTCTGCCATGTCTCCTGTATAACTGTTGATAACATCCACCTACATTTACAGCCCAAACAAACAAAGCTTCTCAGCTGATAACTTATTACCAAACCACTGATGCATACAACAGGCAGTGTTTGAAAATTTATCTGTTGTTAGCCGTCAAGAAAGCGAAAGAAAATTTGAGAGGTGCTGTAGTGTTTAAGGCCATCATGACTGCTAATATTTGAACCATCAAAGAAAAACTTATCCGTATTGGTAGTTACTTACTGTATGCCCAAAGCCCCTTCTGTTGGGTGGGATCAATTGGCAAAATAATGTAAACTAAACAATTTTTATGACTGGCCTCATGCTTTGCACACATGCACTTCTGTACACAATGGTCTAACACAGGGTCCTTCAATCCCCCTCTGAGTGGCTCACTCATTACAAGGGGTCACTTACTTATGAGCGGGAACTAGAGCATCAACTCAATGTACACATCAGGCATTATGCAGTAGGAGGTGCAGCCGTGACTGTACTTGTAAATTTATGTGTGCATCAACAGTGGATCTGTTGTGTCAAACATCGCTACATGTGACTCGCAGGAAGAAATGAATAATACCCTAATTGTCTTCAGTTATAGTTTTAGCTGAAAGCATTTCCTTGTATCACTGAAAAAGGGAATCTTCTCAAATTAAGCTCAATACTGCATGATATTTTTACCTGATGACTTCATAATAACAATAATAATAAAATGGTTATACATGTAATAATGACTAATGACAAAGATATCTGGCAAATTATACGTGGGTATGCGGGCTACGGCACTGAATACGAGTAAATATGTTTGAAATCAGTAATTAGCATACATGTTTTGGTTCATACATTTACACAGTGGATTGTTAAGAGCTATTTTGAGATTTGCAGACTGTTTCGACCCATGAAAATGCAGATTTGGACAATCTGAACAAGGTGACAGAGATAATGGCATACATAAGACTTCAGTTTAAACACTAAAAATTATACTTAATTAGCAGTTGCCTTGTGAATGGAATTGGCTCGCCAAGAATAATGATACTTTATAAAACATGCTCGGTTGCATTATTACCTTGTATGCATTATTTCCCTGTATGCATTATTATCCTGTATGCATTATTACCCTGTATGCATTGTTATCCTGTATGCATTATTACCCTGTATGCATTATTACCCTGTATGCATTATTTCCCTGTATGCATTATTACCTTGTATGCATTATTTCCCTGTATGCATTATTACCCTGTATGCATTATTACCCTGTATGCATTATTACCATGTATGCATTATTACCCTGTATGCATTATTACCTTGTATGCATTATTTCCCTGTATCAATTATTACCATGTATGCATTATTACCCTGTATGCATTATTTCCCTGTATGCATTATTACCCTGTATGCATTATTTCCCTGTATGCATTATTACCCTGTATGCATTATTACCCTGTATCAATTATTACCCTGTATGCATTATTACCCTGTATGCATTATTACCCTGTATGCATTATTACCTTGTATGCATTATTTCCCTGTATCAATTATTACCATGTATGCATTATTACCCTGTATGCATTATTTCCCTGTATGCATTATTACCTTGTATGCATTATTTCCCTGTATGCATTATTACCCTGTATGCATTATTACCCTGTATGCATTATTACCCTGTATGCATTCTACACTGTAACAGTTCTAAAACTGGCTTAATTTCATCCAACAGTGCTGAAATTCCAAAATCACACAGAACATCTAACCAAACAATTTTTGTTTTTATCTTAGTCCTATACTAACTGACCCCCAACCTCCTTCTCCAGTTTTTATTTATTTCCTTATTTGATGCCATACTCAAGAAAATATTTTACTTATACGATAACAACCAGCATTATGGTGGGAGGACACCCAGAGCCCAGGAGAAACCCATGACCATCCACACGTTGCTGACAGGCCGTCCCAGGTATGGCCAGGGAGGAAGTCAGCATGACTTGAACTCCTCGTGACTGGATTACAGAGAGGCTCATTGCGCCGTGCTGGCGAGATACAAGCCCACAGAGTCCTCCTTAAAGCTTTTATTACTACCTTTCCGGAACACAGTACTTGTACATACATTACAATGTATATAAATATTCCAGGACTAATATATAACAAGCTCCAAACTTTGTTAATGTTGTCCATACCAAAAAAGCTGGTGATACGCTTCCGCCGCCTCAATTTGTCCAGGTTGACCGGCATGCTGAGTGACCGGTGCAGGGTGGCCTTCTTAGCCGTGTCGGGCCGAGGCTTTTCTTGCCGACTCTTGATAGGATGTGGAGTGGACATCTGCAACAAAATCAAATTTTAAAAAATATGTGTATCAAAATCATTAATGACCACAAAAATATATATAGGTATCATAGTTACCCGAAAGAAAGCAACTAATGAACATGGAATAACAAAATTATTTAAACGAATACGAAAAACTGAAAAAAAAAATTCTTAATTAAAATTATTATCAATTATTATAACATATTCATGTCTTCTGGTTTCTGGAAACCAAGCAACCAATAAACAATTGCAAAAAATATAATGAATACAAAAGACTGGGAAAACTTGTAATCACAAATAAAATCACCATGTTTGACATGATAGGATTTTTATCTTTATGATAATCGCTGATCTTTGATAATCACTGGATTATCCCTGGATCAGTGGTCTATCAGTGTATTTTGTTGGAGATCCTTGACCCACAAGGTCATGTATTAATTTGTTGCAAACTAAGATGTCCGCGAGTCTTTTTCAGACGCACATGCCGTACTACTGTAATTCTTCGACATATTCTCATGTTTTCATGGTGTCTATTCAAGCATATTCTGACCGCATTATTCTGTGTAGACTGAGAACACTATGCTTTTCGTGAAGCCCTGAAATTGGTCAATCCAACCAATCTATAAATAAAGGTGCATAAATTGCAATAAAAGTTGCCCTTTCATACACGAAAAGGTTGAGGAACTAGGGTAGGTCATTATTCTGTGTATACTGATAATATAATATATTTTGTGAAACCATGAAACTGAACAACCGTATGAATACAGTTTTGTCTCAAATCAAACGTGTGAAAATACTGAGGAATTAGATTCAGTTTCCAGCACCATTAATCCTAACCATGTCACAGAAATAAAATCCTCCATAAAATGTAAAACATGTCACCAATCCAAATATATATTTATTTGACTGGGGTTTACTGCATTTCTCACCGGCCCCGCTAGCAAAGTTGGTAGAGCATCCGCTTTGCGAGCGGCAGATCCAGGATCAATCCTGGGTCAAGTCACACCAAAGACCTTAAAAATCGTTAGGCGTTCAGCATGAAGGGGATAGTGCAACAACTGCTTGACTCCTATCAGTATAATGACTCGGGCGGCTTACTTGCCTTCGGTAAGTCGTCTCAGTGAATCACCAATACATAAAAGAGCGATGGAAGAGCGATTACATGCACTCTAAAGATTCCTTCGTCGTCATATAACTGAAAAATTGCTAAGTATGACATTAAACCCCAAGCACTCACAGACTCACTACTCCATTTCTCAATAATATTGTACACAGGCAGGTTTACTGGTGTAAGAGAGAGAGTTAAGTGTATATGGGTATACAACCATCCCCCTTTGGTCATGTCGGCAGATACTTTGTGCATGGTTAGAGCTAACACAAACAAAATCACTATGCCATCATTATTCTTACTTCCAACACAGTTATTCCTACCTTTGGTTTTGTTTGGAGAAAATAGAACAAAAATAAATCTTTCTCACAAATCATATGTAACGTAACAATTTTGTCTACCTGTCGGAACCACCGTTTCACTGGTGTCAGGAAATGAACGTGCAAAGGTACACTGGTTTCTGACATCGTGAACACGGTACACTCCTTCATTGCGAACTTCTGTCACTTAAAAATCTTTCAGAGTTGAGTCCAACACTCGCTGTAGATATTTCAGCAAGCTGAGGTTAAACTGGGTAGTCACTGATCCTCTCTAATCCACACAAGGACTCAGCCCTGTATTATAGCAAAGCATTTCCCGTTCCCTCACTGAAATGGTGTCACAAGTCAGCTGTGCTTAACACTTCTCTAATGTCCTTTTTAATTCAGGTCATCATCATTTCCATTAAATAACCATGCATGTGAAACCTTCTGAGGTACACGTATATGTACTTGGCACATGTCCAAGGAACACAACATATGATTGTTCTCTGTTCACAACATTAAAACTCCTGCAAAGCTCAAAAGCCTCGCACAAATATGCGTTCATTTAACTCTTTATGAAGCATATTTGTCTGCTTTCTCACAGGATTCAATTTGTGCAAAGCAGTAAGAACGGTCTAACATCAGATCCTGGTACGTGTAGCAGTTAAGAAGAGATACTTTTTGGCCGCACATGTAATTTCCCAAGTCTCGCCACACGAGTGCATTTCGCTGTTTCTCCAAATATCACCACTGCACAATTCCGTATTGCTCCTGATCCCTGATACAGTAAAATCAGCGGTTGTCGTGACAACTGTCGTGGTGCGGAATTCAAACTCAAACTGACATGATTACAACCTGCCACAGAACTCTTTTTGTTCTCTCCACTCCTTCAGTTCAAATTGTAACTGTAAATGTGCAGTTTTGTTTGTATTGTCAGGTTACCCACTATTTCTAACAACTGATGAAAAATAAACACACTGACAGATAGAACTTATTGAAATCTTGAAAACTCCTTCATTCCAGCTTGCTACTCTTTGTGTAGTGTGTACGTTGTAGCGTCAAGTTCTGAACTCTTTTGTACAACTCCACGATGAAGAATGAATGTATTCAAACAACTTAACAAAACCTTTGAAAACTCCTTCATATGTTGAAATTTATATGTCAGTCGTCATCCATAGCATGCAGCTAATGGCCTCTTCACAGTATTTTGCGAATAAAAGGCTTCATAAATGCTTTTCTGTATCCTGCTCCCAATTTATAATTCCACCAAGGGTCTCCTCAACATCCTGAACAGGGTAATGAAAACTGTGACAGTGGGTGACAAAACTAAAACCGCAACTCACACAACCTTTTCCACGGGAACAATCCAAAGGTTAACCAAAGGGCAGTCACGCAATGACACCGCATTCCACAGGTTTTGACATTTACAACATCCTTGGGTGCAGCCAATTGATTTTAAGCCAGTTACACAACTGTTAGTTGTTATGTCAGGATACCTCTGGACAAATCTACCAAACTAAACAGTCTGATACAGCCTACAACTAGACAGAGGTAAAGTCCTTTGAAATGGCTGTTAGAGGTGAACCAGTCACTTCGGCTTAAAACACAGACTCTATTGCTTGATACAGAACTCATTCAGGTTTTTTCTTTCTTCTCACCTGTTGGTATTGCGCAATCAGCAGGTAAACTTCCAGGTAGTATACATGTATGTTGGGGGTTATTACAACACGTGAGCTGCTCAACCTTCACCCGAGTTATTAATAGACTTGACTCTAACAATCGTTCCACCTGCCTTCAAGTACATATGTACATCTATGAAAATAACAGGAACCATCAGAATGTACTGCCTATCTGAGAAAAAAAAATTATACTATCTGATCCATTCCATTTCTCTTTCAACTTGGTCTCCACAACACTGCTAACAGGAAAACTTAATGTTTTGGTAAATTCCCAGGTATATCCAAGGTATTACAGCTTCCAAATCCAGCTTTACAGTCACATGCGGACTTTAGCTTCTCAAATTTTCTCTGAGCATTCAGCTTTTTGTGTACAGGACAGCCAATTCTCCTGTGGCATCTTGAAATCAAAAACCAGGAAGAGACTGTTAAAATGCAGAAAGTTCTTCAAGGTTTTTTGCTTTTTACAAAACGTATGTTTGATACATGTTCACTATTCTTCCTTTCCTGTTACAAAAACAAACAACAAATAAACAGTTCTCGCGAAGTCAAGAACACAAATATTCTCCACAAATTCTTGTTGAACCCTCATTTGAAATGTGTAAAATCCATGGCATCCATTCCCACACTATCTGGAGAAGACTTATCTTTGGACAAAACTCTGAAGCAAGAGCTGGTATGATGACAAGAACAAGCTTTCCATGGGCCTATGTGTTCATGGGTCGTCTTCACTGCAACTGCATGTCCAGAGAGGAACAGCTTTCATACAGGTAACCAACTACCCCACACAACTACCCCACACCGTTTTCTGAGTACCCAAGCGGAAAGCTGTGACATGTCAGACTGCTGACAAGTTGTCTGGGTTTCACTTTGTGTGTATATCTACACTCAGAGTACAGTTCACCAATGAGAACAATAAGTGTACCAGTCTCAGCAGTCTGCATGTACTCACTCATACATTGTCACAGACATGCACAAAACCTCTCATTCAGGGGGCAAACATTTACAGATAAGAATAACCACCAATTGAAAATACCAGTAGCACCATTTCACTTGCACTGAACAAGCTTGTTAAACACTAGTTTAATCTCCTTAGAGAAAGTTATTTTAAAGATCTGAGTTTTCCTCCAGTGATCTTAATAATAATATGTCTAGCTAACCCAAGGGGGTGAGGTTTTAGTATGAGTTGATTTTAAACATGGTCGGGTGCTTGTCTGTTATTGTGTCTGCTGAGCATATTTACACAAGTACATGTACATATACATGGTCCAGGGCGCTGTCAGATTGTAATGATAAGCATGCACGGTACAGGGACCCATTAGATGTAACTGGTTTCTTCAATTCCCCTCAGTGTATAAATGTCGTACAAGTTTGAAAAGGAAATTACAGCAAACTAAATGTGGTTTGTGACTATAAACTGTGCGATATAATTATGTCAATTATTCCTCTTCAGACATTAGCAATGGTAGCAGAATGTGTAATAAACAGTACATTAGGAAAACTTTGAATTCTCGATCTTATTTTAGCAATAGAAGTTTCAAGGATGAATATGCACATGTATAGCTTGTTACAGTGTATTTGGCTGGAATTCCTCATAAAAATATACAGACGGGTCATTATAATACCATTGCATTAGCAGGCAAAAAGGAGGGCATGATACAGTGTACAAAGCCATTCACCTGGTGTTCTCAATGGTCACAGGCTGGTCAAGAGCCTAAAGGTCACTCACACGACCGGCTGAAAGTATGTGGCCCGAGGGCAATGCACTTGAAAACTTTTGATCAAACATCAATAGTCATATTTCCATTGTTAACATCTCACAACAGAAGTATAATAAACCTTGTGGCAATAAGCTCTGGTGAATGGCATGTACAAGACCTCGAATTATCTCAACATCTCAGAGAAGAATGCAATTTCAAAACAAAGTGCTTTATACTTGCCTAAATCTGTCCATAACAAATTGCTCTATTCAACAACAACAATCCCAGTTTCAATCATAAAAGCACTCAGGTAGAGTCTGAATTTCCAATTTTTCCAAACACTGGCTCTCAAAAGGCCCGACACAATGAGGGTAAAAGCATAAACACAGCCTCACAACACTAGAGGTATTCAGTGCTTTCCATTAAAATACAAAAAAGGCGTGTGGCAGAGAGGTAAGCTCTATCCACCACTCTTCCTCCGTATTTTTTAACTAAGAAACAAAATGCAGTTTACATGTATACACTTCTCACAACCATAACCACACAATAATAAAAGTAAAATGTGATGCAGGTGATTTTCATGTTATATGCAACTTAAGAACTTTCTGAAAAAAAAAAAAAAAATACCAGGGCATGAAGCAATCTTAAAGTGGCGTCAAAATTTCAATCATTAACTTTGGTATGTTCCTTTCTGCTATTTTAGCTCAAATTTGTTTTACAATAGTTTACTGGAAATTTATTTAGTCAGGCAATATATTGAACTTGTTATGTAAGAAATAACAATTTTACAAAGACTTAAAATTTTGGCTGAAGCCTAAGATGGCTTCATGATCCTGGGCCAGTACATTATGTAGCCAGTACATTACTTAATCATGCAGCTAGTACATTATGTAATCATGCAGCTTACCCGTCTTGACTTGCCTCCACATTCCCCATCTATAAACTTTTTCCTTCGAATGTTCTTCATGGATAAACTATGAGGCATCTTCGTTAACTGATTGAACTGCTGCACAGCCATTGTTAGCGTTGTCAAATCACCTGTAAATAAATGAAAAAACGTCCATGCGTGTTTAACATTGTCCCAATAAACAGCGTAATTACCTGTAATCCCTAAATATCCAGATTTTGAGTTATCTCTTTTGTCCTTTAGATAAGACAAGAAGAACACACACACTTCCATGAAGAAGGGAAGTCACACTAAAGGAAATATCGGGCAGGAAAGAAAGATTTTGCGGAATAAATCTAACAACGTTTTGATGTTTAATTTCCATTTGTTTGTATCTTATTTCCATGATTATGTTTTATAAGGAGAATACAGTAGCACAGGTGTCTCTTAGATATGTGCCTAGCTAAAACTGTTGTTATTTCCTATTTTCTTGAAAAGGTTAAGCTCATCAAAATGACAATGCTAAAAGCGTAACAAATATCATGGTGATCCTTTGTAACAGTGAATAACCTAAAATTTTGTAAAAAAAAAAAAAAAAAAAAAAATAAACGCACCTTTAAATATCCTAAAACATTACTTTTGGTGCTAAAACTTACTTTTTCAGCAGTTTATTATCCTACCTTTCAATAAACCTCTACAATAGCTTTCTAAGAGCAACAGAAGTCCTTGAATTGAGGAAAACGAGTAAAATAATCATGGGCAAAATTTTGGGTCATTTACTGTAAGTTTGATAAAGTATGATAGAGGAAATAGACACCGAATAGACAGCTACTCGTACGTCTACACCCTTATAATATGTCATGTATGTGAGGACTGCTGTCACTGCTTCTTCTGGAGATGCTTGCTTGAGGGCCACAAAAAAAAAACAAAGACATTCTTCAAACACAAAATACAATTACCTTACTTCTTAATGAGCTGGATTAAGATGAAGAAGTTTTTAAGCCCTGCTGTAGCTGACCCCCCAAAAAGCTATACTGCACGTTAACACGAATCCACACTAAAGTGTAGCCGTTAAATGCCTTGTGGAAAGATTTATATCTAAAACCATTTCACTACAAAGCCGATAATGAACACTAGCTTTTAAGCAAGTAAAATCTGTCATGATGAACACAACTGAACTGTATGCCAGTAAATCTTC
Organism: Liolophura sinensis; assembly: GCF_032854445.1. Classification (NCBI taxonomy): domain Eukaryota; kingdom Metazoa; phylum Mollusca; class Polyplacophora; order Chitonida; family Chitonidae; genus Liolophura; species Liolophura sinensis. The sequence continues at coordinate 27,299,961 of NC_088306.1, forward strand.
CTCGGGGGGAACATTATTTGATATTTCCTGATTTTTTACGTCTGATGAAGTATTAATTATCATCATGAAACAAAGCCGGAGGGGTGGAGTGGGGGTACTTTAAACTAAGGCAGGGTTTGAATGTCTTCCCGGATAGAAACACACAGTGGACTGACTGACCTACATGTAAGCATGTAAGCTTATACAAACTACAGTGTATGTGAAAATGTTAAGACGTGGGACCTTGGATACACACAGAACATATTTGTGTGTAAAACAGGTGACTTAATCTAACAAAATTATACTATGTGATGAAAAACTGTTCTATATTCAAAATCAAGGTGTAGATGTACACTACATGTCAATAAAATAACACGAAAAATATAGAATTTGTGATTTACATATTTCATGTTCAAATAACATGTTTATCATGTACAGACATAACAATTAATAGAGGATATTGAACAGTGAAGTTTTAATATCGTAAATATTTTTCGAGTGAGAGGTGAAAATGATAACGTGTTAAGTGAGTTATCATTTCCACCTTTCACAAGAAAAATATTTACGATATTCAACCTTCATTGTTCAATATTCTGTTTAGTATTTATATTTTGACAATATCGTGATTTTGTGAACAAGCTTAAAGCATCATTTTTATCTCAAGGACTTCACGGACTTGTTCATGTAGCTTGCGGTCAAACATTACATCTTGTATCACGTCGCGTCTTATTGTGTGACGTAAGAAATGTTAAAGTTGAAAGAACCTGTATTATGATGTCATTGCACTGAGCTTGGGTTGGAACGCCATAAAACAAAACGTTTCTTTGTGATGTCAAGGCATTGGGGTGCGCAATAACAAAAGTGATATCTAACTCTAGCCAGTGAGATATCACTTATATCAGTGAAAGAAATCCTGACATTTCGCTTTCATATAAATGATACAAAAAGGTCTTAATTCTGTTGAGTTGTATAAAGTGGTATTGTTACAAGCTATAAAATAATGGTTCTCGTTATCTGTAAAGACTGAGAAAAATTATACATTATCAAGGTAATTACTGGTAATCTAATAACCTGAATTCCTGAGAGCACATAACACAGCATGTAGAGTATGTACCCAGTGTACACACGTAAGCTGTCTGAGTACCGACAAAACAATTCATACATACATGTACCTCTGTGGCCAGATGCGAATACAGGAAGTCAGTCATTCTCTTATCTTCCTAACCACACTGACGTTCATGCACATCAGAAATAACAGTGATCTACATTCATGGTGGAGTGTTTGTTCTGCCTGACAAAATCTGACTAAAAGTGCAAATATTTGGGGGATTATTTCTCAAATCACTTAGTGTATAATGTACATGTATGTCTATATGAACACAGGAGAACATGAGGATCGGGGTCAAGTCTGTTGTGTTATATGGACACACAATATACATGTAATTGTCATATATATATATATATATATATACACATATATATATATATGAATGATCTCATCTCACTCCCAACAGTGCGTTCCCAAAGGCTTTTAGTCATAAAACATTTCTTTGTTACTGAAACTTACATTTTGTCAGTAGATTACCTTTCTACCTTCCAAATCTTTCTCAATACAACTAAGGTCAATAGATCTCTCAGAATGAGGTAAAATGTAGGATTTTCTCTTGGATGAAACTTCAGGTAATTCACCTAATACCTGTATACACATTCATGTATATACAGCTCAGAAGGACTCACCCAGATCAGAATTGGTTCTTTCTGTTCTTGGGCGCCGTGGGCGGAGCTGTCGGCTGTCAAGCCCGTCCTCCTCAGCAGAGGTGTCCAGGTTATGCGCCCATCTCACGCTGCAGTCAGACTTGGGGCGCTCATGGTGGCGCCGGGACATTTCTCGCCGTATGACTTGCTGACCCTAGTTAGCAAATGAAAGATGATAGTGTTGGTTTTTATGCATGTATGAAAATATAATTGCATATAAATTATTAATTAAGGAGTTACACCACTGCCAAAACCTCTGCATCTTAAATTAAAAACCAGGGTAAAATGACAAGGTCAACATAGTCACAGTTGGTTCCCTAAATTGTACAAAACTGGCATTGTATAAAAACTTCTGTTGTAAGATTCAGAGCATCCTACAGAAACAAAAAGTTTTTGGTGGCTTCCACTTTTACATGGCATCATTGTTCATGTACAGCCACAAATCAAATGTTACTATGCTTTAATCCAAATGCTGTTAAAGCCATTCTAACATAAGTGTAGGGTCCTGGCAACTGCACGGCGCAGCAGGACTGATTCCACCACCACAAATCAAATGTTACTATGCTTTAATCCAAATGCTGTTAAAGCCATTCTAACATAAGTGTAGGGTCCCGGCAACTGCACGGCGCAGCAGGACTGATTCCATTTTACTGATGTCAACCACATCAGTAAACATCACAGACATTGCCCTACAATCAATTTGTGACGTAAAAATGGCTCAAGGTTCTGCATCACACTATAGCTTACAATAGCTTACACCTGACAGGAGTAAAAAACGAGCCACCTCCCTACTCTGCACCTGTATCCCTTCTCCCTTACTTCACCTGACATCTGCTGGATACAGTGTACTGCAACAAATCACGTTTGTCTAACTGGTACAATGGCTTACACCTGACAGGAGTAAAAAACGAGCCACCTCCCTACTCTGCACCTGTATCCCTTCTCCCTTACTTCACCTGACATCTGCTGGATACAGTGTACTGCAACAAATCACGTTTGTCTAACTGGTACAATGGCTTACACCTGACAGGAGTAAAAAACGAGCCACCTCCCTACTCTGCACCTGTATCCCTTCTCCCTTACTTCACCTGACATCTGCTGGATACAGTGTACTGCAACAAATCACGTTTGTCTAACTGGTACAATAGCTTACACCTGACAGGAGTAAAAAACGAGCCACCTCCCTACTCTGCACCTGTATCCCTACTCCCTTACTTCACCTGACATCTGCTGGATACAGTGTACTACAACAAATCACGTTTGTCTAACTGGTACAATAGCTTACACCTGACAGGAGTAAAAAACGAGCCACCTCCCTACTCTGCACCTGTATCCCTACTCCCTTACTTCACCTGACATCGGCTGGATACAGTGTACTGCAACAAATCACGTTTGTCTAACTGGTCTTTGTATTTATTTATTTATTTTTTTGATTGGTGTTTTACCACATACTCAAGAACATTTCACATAACACACCACAGCAGCCGGGTATTATGGTGGGAGGGTAACCCCACGACCATCTGCAGGTTGCTGAAAAACCTTCCCACGTACAGCCGGAGAGGAAGCCATCATAAGCTGAACTTGAACTCACAGCAACAGCATCAGTGCAAGGCTCCCAAGTCACTGTGCCGTGCTGACGCTCTAATTACTTGGGCCACTACCCCTACTGGTCATTCTATTTATTTATTTATTTATTTGATTAGTGTTTTACGCCGTACTCAAGAATATTTCACTTATACGACGGCGGCCAGCATTATGGTGGGTGGAAACCGGGGACACAGCCCGGGGGAAGCCCACGACCATCCGCAGGTTGCTGAAAGACCTTCCCGCAAACGGCCGGAGAGGAAGCCCCCATTACATCACCCATTACACAAGTAGTGTAACTCCGAAAAACGAAAGCTTCATTTTGACTCAATATTTCAGCATTTTATGATGATACACTTGTGTATTACGTGAAACATATCAGTGGATCTACTGTATTACGTGAAACTTATCAGTGGATCTACTGTATGACATGAAACTTATCAGTGGATCTACTGTATGATGTGAAACTTATCAGTGGATTTACTGTATGATGTGAAACTTATCAGTGGATTTAATGTATGATGTGAAACTTATCAGTGGATCTACTGTATGACGTGAAACTTATCAGTGGATCTACTGTAAGATGTGAAACTTACCAGTGGATCTACTGTATGACGTGAAACTTATCAGTGGATCTACTGTAAGATGTGAAACTTATCAGTGGATTTACTGGATTACGTATAACTTATCAGTGGATCTACTGGATTAGGTGAAACTTATCAGTGGCTCTACTGTATGACGTGAAACATATCAGTGGATCTTCTGCATTGTGTGAAACTTATCAGTGGATTTACTGGATTCTGGTTACTCAGATACACGTTTACATGTTGACAGCGTAGCAAGAAGAAATCTAAAAGCCAACAGAGTTATCCTCTACATCTATTGTAATGTATTGTGTAGATTTACCCCTAAACAGTTATTCAAATTATGAACCTACTTGCATAGTGTAAGACTTAAAAGAGAACTTTGTAAACGCCATTTAAACCCTAACCCTAATTATTCAACCTTTTCTCGTCTGAAAGAGCAACTTTCAGTGCAATTTATGCACATATTTAATTGGAATTTGGAGACAAAAATAATTTTAAGGCTTCACAAAATGTGCAATTTTATCTTTACGTGAATAAACACCTTGCAAACATAGGAAAGCATGGGGGAATTGCAGTAAATGTACAGGTACATGCTGTAGGCATACCCACCTCTACCTGGAGGTCCACAATACACGTATGTACATATCCAACAAGACCATGGAAGACTGTGAAAGTAGTATAAACATTCTGCCCAGACGTTCCTTGCACCTTCAGCTAATCCAATACCACACCTGTCTGACTTTAATCCATGTAAGTATAATACCTACATGTACACTACAGTTTGGTAAACAGCAGACCACCACAGAAGATTTGTGTTTCACAAAGGTAAGTTATACCTGGCACATCACTCAGGCTTAGGAATAAAGTGGATAAGATTTACAGCTGTCATATGACTGGTCAAGCATGTCCACTCTAATATAATACCTCCCCCCTCCCCCTCCCAACTTCCTTGGTCACTACCCTAATTGTACAGTCTGAGGGTGAACATCAGTGTAAACTATATTAGCAAGCCCCCCTCCCCCCCTCTCCCAGCAAACACCTGGCTTAGAAGCCTGGTCTTACCCATCTTATTACACACCCTCTCTCTTCAAACATGCACACTGTACTTCATCACAAATTTCCTCTATCATTAGTAATCTCAATATGAGGAAATCCTGTCAAGGCAATCTTTGAACATTTCTTTGCTGGACGTAACCTGACCCAATCAAAATAGATGAGGTACCCGTATCTCGCTAAAAGAATTTTTTTTTTCTCCAATTAATAAACAAAGCCACGTTAAAGAAATTAATATTTGATGAAAAAACAACTTTCTTCTGGAATCTAAATGAAAGGATAGCACTTTTCTGAGGTCAGTAAACTTACTCACAACAAACACATTCTTAACGATGGCCCTTCATTATACATTTAAGTACTTCCTTCTATACCTATTACCCAGCCTAATCTTCATTAATCTTCTTTTAGAACATTGTACATTAATTATATCTCTTCCTAATACCTCCTTTTTTTGTGAAAATCGTTCTCTGATGCATACTGAAGGCTGTCAAAACACTACGGTTCACTTGCTCTAGATCTGACAGGAAAAAAGTCTACGTTAACTGAGCAGTAAGGGTCCCACCAGTAGAAGCCTACCTGGATTTCCCAGCCAGAGATGAAGGGAGATAACCATGTATGGCATTTTGATTTTAGTCAAATGATGTACCACCCACACTCCTTGATGCCTACTTCCAAACAATATTTTGCTAAAATATTTGCCAACAGCATTTCAACAGTATACGTGTATCATCCACAAATGTCATGAGCTTACTTGTTGGGACAAACCTGACAGCGAGTTTGTTACGGGCCACATATCCGGGGAACCCGTAAAATTGATCACCGTCATCAAAGTGACATATTCTTGAGTATGATCCAAAACAAAAATTAATCCTGCGTAAATTCATACTTAGAAGGATATCTCACAAAAAGCTGATGTCCTTCCATGTACATGTAGGTCTGTTGTTCAGGGAATGGTTCATGTTACTGAATGACAGGAAGTCAAATGTGTGAATCACTGTGCAACCGAACAATGCCAGACTTGAGGACGAGCTACACACAAGGTCCAAACTTATGTTATATGTTTTCTGAACACACGTACACCGATAATTGTGACATACTAAAGGAAAGAACAAACTGGTTCATAGCTGTCTTGATACAGGCGGGAAGAAATTTTACGAGTTCTCAGTTGAACAGAGAGACAGAACAACTTATCATAGAACTGCTTTTCAAACTTAATAATACATGATAATCACTAAAACATTTATCTGAAATACAGATTATAGTATCCAACTTGCCTTGAGTGACTCGTTGCTGGAGTGAGTGCTGGAATCGTTCTGAATGCCACTGTCGTTGCTGTTGCTAGAGGTAACATCCCTGTGTAGGAAATGATTCCGTAGTGGATCCATGGGTACACATTCCCCACTAGAGGGCGGTTTGTCACTATCTGAGTATTCCTCCGTGTGGGACTGGTCCGTAAAATGCACTGAAAAAGAGCTGCTCCGAGAGTAAGGCTTTTGCCGAGAGGGCAGAGGTGGGCATGGCGTTGGACTGTGAATAGGTGACGCGTTTAAGGACTGAATACTGATGCTGTCGTTTTCATTGTCATTGTCGTCATCTGAGCACATGAACGTATTGTATTTTACAGGAATCTGGTCCACAAGCGACGCGCGCTTTTCACCTCGGAAACCAGTCAATTCACCAGCTGTTAAACTGCGCCTGAGGCGTCGGCTTGATGCGTAAGGAGATCCAGGTACTGATTCGATGTCGCTGTCTCGCTGGAACTTCGCTAACGGTGCTTGTTCCACATTGTTTTGATCATTATGGACACTTTCGTTGTCTTTCTGAGTTTCAGCAAGTTTTATGAGATCTTTACTTCCACGTCGCAGAATGGATTTCAATGCTGGGAACTTGAAAAATGATTGGTCCTTGGACCCGCTGGTGTTTCCCACGTCTTTCCTGTCTTTGTCACGATCGTTGAACGATCGATGTCGCCTAAGCATACGCTTGATTATACCAGGGCTTTTGGCTTCTCTCGTTTTCTCGAAACTTCGGTCACTGCTTCCTGAGCTCGTGAACACCTCATCATCGTAACTGCTCTGCTCTTCCCAAATGGGGGAGGAAACATGCGAAGCAGCTGAAACCGCCAATGGAATGGCTTTCTTTTGAGCAGCGTAAAAGCTGGGATTGCGCTGCAATCTGGGACACTCTGCCATAAGGCTTGTCTGACAACGACCAATTGTATGATATTTCAGGGCCTCTTGATCGTCATCTATGTATTCCTCTGGACAATTAAACGGGATGTCTACCATGCTCTGTTGCCGTGGCAACACAATATGATGGACGGGCCCTGTGAAAGGTGACCATGGATCCTCGCCTGGAGAGAGGAGAGCCGTTGCCATGGCATTCTGGTACGAAGATGGCCGTGCCGGAGTGAAGAAGCCTTCATTTTGTGAAGCGGCGTTCAAATTTCGCCTTTTTTGCACGCTCGATGAATCAGGCGACCATTCAGGGGTTGCAAAAGGGGTGTGACCCATGTCAGGTTCGCACAAGTCATCGTCATCATCGTCGCCCTCATTCGCATTAACAATGATTCTCGGAGAACGAGATCCTAACCCATTCACATAAGCTTCGTTGTCTTGCGTAAAGTCCGCAGTTGGCAAACTAGCACTTCTACGTAACCGTGTTCGAGGAGATTCAAATCCTGGTTCAGCACGACTGGCTGATGGGGTGTAAAATGGTGAACTGGAGTTCTCGCTGGTTGCGATCAAGGTCGTATCATTTTCATCTTCTTCACCTTGGTCAAATGACAGCTCTGCCAGTGCCTGAAAAGATAAAACACAAAACATGTAGATTTCATTTACATGTAAGTATCTTAAATATACATACTTTATATTAATTATCTACTCAAATTAACAAAACACACCTGGCTCGTGGAAGCTGCTTTTAAATGCAATGCAGCAAGATTACAAACCTCAGCAAGGTACAAGACATGACTTGTACATTTCTAAAGAATGTGAAATGCACTTCTAAGAAAATATATGCACAGTCAAAACAAACAGTCAACCCAGTAGTAAAGCATGACAAAAATCAATCTAGCACTACACATTAATCTGTATCAACCTGAAATTTCCCTGCATGTGTCAGCAAGTACATATACATAGCCACGAGAACACGAATGTAAAGGGAGATAACCCACGCCATGCTGTGTTCCACACTAGACTGTAGCTGAAGAACAGATCAATGGAATTAATGTGAGCAGAAATATCTGTATATGTGAATTAAATGTTTAATGTCCACTTTTAGACTAAAACATTTTTTTGACCCTGATTTTCCACTTTTTAATTATCTCCAAACTAGGAGAAAGGGGAGTTTGAAGCGTATTTAACACTAAACAGTATTCTTTGTCACTCATCAACTAGATCAATACTGACTTTCCATTTCATCAGTATACATGTATGTAAAAGACTCTACATAGTAACAATTTCATCATGAGAAACTGTCATCCGACGCAGGCTCTGTTTCACACACTGCTTGTAGCATTACAGGATTAAAATACTACAGCAACCAAATGACAGTGCTACACTATAGTTACACACGCTAGCACTGTAACCACTACTTCACAAAAACAGTTTCACTTATCAGCAAGCTTGTTTGAAATCTTGATACTGCAGATATAAATATGCATGGATATGTAGGCTACAAATATGAATTTCACTCTGCTAGAATATTAAACAGTGACACCATACAGGTGCACAAGTTAATATTGAGCCAATTTTAATACACATACATTTTCCTGTTTGGTGACAAACACAGATATTACTGTGTAAAATCTAATTTGCTGATCTCAAAACTAAATTGGTGATATGTTTGTATCAACTAAATGTTATGTTACGCAGCATGCAGGTTCGTTTTCCGATATAGTAACACTGTGTATAGATGTGTATATTTCTGAAGGTAAATAGCACAGTGAATACACACATTGCGCTATTATTTCACATCAAGATAAAACAATGTGCAACTATTTCACATCAAGATAAAACAATGTGCTACTAATTTACATCAAGATAAAACAACGTGCAACAATTTTACACCAATCTACACAGAAAGGCTTCATTTTCAGATTAGCAGAATGACATAGCTGGGTTTTCTTTTAATATATTGCAACATGCACAAAAATGTAACAAGTCTGAGGTTACTTGATCAAAGTTTATGATGATTTATGACAATCTGTACTAGCTTGGTACCTTCTAGATGAAAGCTCTATCTACATAATACAGTAGGTTCAGACTAGTATAGAGATTTAAGCTTGACTAATGTGTAGCTTGACTAATACGTAGCTTGACTAATATGTAGCTTGACTTATATGTAGCTTGACTAATGTGTAGCTTGACTTATACGTAGCTTGACTAATGTGTAGCTTGACTTATACGTAGCTTGACTAATGTGTAGCTTGACTTATACGTAGCTTGACTAATGTGTATACACTACTGAAAAAGTGAAGAACTGGGATCTCTGTGTTAAGTACTTGTACACCATAAATGTTGCCACGCGTTCTGAATGGATTAACAGAAACTCAAACTGCTGCCAAAATTTGTGTACACCTTTACCTAAGCCATACGACCATTCAAGACAATACACATGGGAACAACTGGCTACAACAACCGACGATGAGGTGAAAGATAAAAATGGACAACAATGGATGATATTCTGAGAAACATGCTTGAAAACAACCGAAAATCAAAATATTATTTTCTTGTGCCCTTTTTATTTTTATATCATTAATTTCCTCATTATTCAGACTGTAGATGCTTTCACCTTTGTGTCTATGCTAGTAAAGCCAGTGTAGGCACGAGTTAAATGGCCAGTACCCAGCTACTCTTCAGTTCTTGACTTGGTAACATAAAACTGATACTCCTCAGAGCAGCATTAACAGATTGTTGATCATGCATACAGCTATGTAAATATAACCATACCCCCATAATAGTCCGTAAGTGGTCACTGGGTCCCATCCCCTATGGTTAGAGCCGTACTATCCAGTGTCCGTGTAAATTATGTACGCATGTTTGAACATCTACTTATTTTCCCCCGTCTTTGGACACACCTGTAGCTCATTACGGAGGTCACTCACGAAATAGCACACCTAAGTTCGACCTCTGTCTGGACATACCCGTATACTATAGCTGGTCAAGAAACCCTGGTTAAGGTTGACACCTAAAAATAAACTCCCCATTGTCTACGATTTGCTGCCATAAAATTGCAATTAGTTCAAAGCTTGATCTTTTACCTTCATGATCACATGGGATGTGCCTCTGTTTGTTTAATTTCACCTGACAGAAGAGCTCTTTGTCAAGTCACTCCATGGAGGGGATTGACCCTGTGGAAGTTGCCCACTTCATCCCACCCACCTCATGTCCATTATCTATGAGCATAGCCATTGTCAATAAGTCGTTTTTGACACCCGAGAACTGTTATCTTCCAAAATCTCATCAGAGGTTGCTTTGATCTTACAGCACCGGGGTTGTTATCAGGTAATTACATACACTGGTCCAAAAAAAGTGTATTTAAGTAAACTATCAACAATTATTTACAGTTAATAATTACATGTACATGCATCTAAATTAACGTTAATTCACAGGAAACTCCCAAGAGTCACATGTGAGGAATGTACATGTGTGCAATAGTCTTGTTTTGTGGTTAATACAGGGACTGATTTAAACTCAGACAAATTCTCAAAGCACAACATTATATTAAGTACCATAACACCACATGCAGTGTCCTGCAAAGTGACGCCTTTTTCACTTCTAAAATTCACTTCAAGCACACAAGGTAATAAAACGTCATGTCCCTCCGTGTATGATACTGCTACTAATATATACATGTGAACATGTCAATGTTTTGTTTTTATTCATGTACATGTATTTGCATTAATATCAAAATGTATAAAAATACCTGAATATTTTTACCCATAAAAAACAAGTGTTTACTAAGTATGTCAAAATAAAAAGTCTTATTATATACCCTGCTTGCTGGTCAAACCAATCAGAAGATCTGCCTAACCTACTTCTAAACTATATTGTAATTAATGTTCCCCTGTGTTTAGCAGCTTGATGGTTTTTTATACACAGGTGATTTTAATAATTGCATGTGAAATGTGGATCTAAACTGCAACAACCTGACATGAATTCATGTCTTACCTGAAAGCCTTTACAAAGACGCGTCATGAATTCATTATAAATTTCTCCCTGAGAAAATTGGTGACTAGTGTCACACCTGTATAACAGCACACACAGCAAAACATTTATTTTCTTAATTGGATTGGATTTGTCTTATGTATTATAATTCACGGCAAAGTCTCCACTGGTCATTGTCCAGCTCAAGTGAGGCTGTTATAAGAGCACTAGATCAGTAACAGCCAAAGATACTTGGAGCTCTCACAGAATAAGAAGCATGAATATGACTACTTGATAAGAAGACAGAAATGCGATTTGCTGCTACGTTTCAGCTAAAAACACACGCATTTGAAATAGACAGTGAAGACATCTATCACGCATGACAAGTTTCTGATGGACTATAGAAGACAACTTTTGTACAAACTCTTACCAAAACACGAATGTCATGGAAACTTTAATTAAGACTTTAGAGAAGGATTTCAGAACTGAAAAATCGACAACTGAATGAAGTGTTGTTTGTCATAATAGACAGGCATTATTGGGTTGAATGGTCAGTGTACCACAGTAACAAATTCCAGACATTGGTAAGCATAAAGCAGTTCTGCAGTAATGGGCTGTCATGCATGGAACAGTTTAGAATGTCTAATCAAAACAACACCATCACTTTCTGCTTTTAAGTCACAGTAAGTTAAAAATTACTTCAACCAGAAATTTATATAAGCCGATATATGCAGTGATGTTTATTGACTGTTTTTGTGTTTTTTAAAAAAAGAAATTGTATATACTGTTAGTACTTGTTAAATATTCATGTATTGTTATAGGGGGCCTCTGGGAAGAGCAAATTGTTCAATCTGACTGAACTACCCTCTTTAAATAAAGCATTCATTCATTCATTCATTCATTTGCACCAATATGCAGTCTACACTTCACATAGCTACATGTACCCCCCACATACACAAAAAAGTTTCTAATCAGATACTCCTAGTTATTTATTTCTAACAATATATATATATATATATATATATATATATATATATATATATATATATATATATAATTTAGCCATACTTTTTATCCCTGTGTGCTCTGTACTTACCAGGGGTGGGGGTGAGGTTATGGTGGGGCTGGAGGGGCAGGGAAAACTCCCACCCCGCCACATGTCTGCCTTACACATCTCAGATGGGGTCATACTGAAGCATCCTCCAAATCACTGGGGAAAGGGGATAAACCCTAAACCACTTAACTCCTTAATCCTCTGTATTGTGATGCCCTAAGAGTGAAACCCAGTAATATACTGGGCTTACACTAACACATCCTAGTCAAATACATGTAGCTCAGCATACCACACACTTCTTTATGACCTTTAGGGTCACAGAACTCTTCAAGGCCTTGAGAGTTGTGGTCTGTATAGATATGTATCTACACGAACATGTACTTCCATCAATTACAAGTATGTATAGTCTTCAATGCCCTTTCTTGTTCCACTTATATTCTTCAGTTGTCATGTCAATTTCGAGAGACATCCAAAATTCAAACACATTGAACATATGCTGAAAGAAATATTTGAAAGTATTAGACATCCCTGAAAAAGTAAATTCAGTGGCATTCACACCTGCTTTCTGAATACTTCACAAGTTACTCCAGAAATACTGGCAAGTACTAGAGTTAAATCCACAGGTGAATCCAGTGATATTAAAAAGTACTTTGAGCTAACCCAGATGTGAATCCAGTGATATTCAAAAGTACTTATATTTTAATCCCCGTTTGAATCTGGTGATATTCAAAAGTACTCTGAGGTAATTCGGATATAAATACAGGGATGTTCACACTGACTTGAGTATAATCCACAGGTGAATCCCAGTGACATCAACAAGTACTTAAACTTTCATCCACAGGTGAATTCACAAGTACTTCATCAGGTACTAAATTTGTATGCACAACAGGTGTGGAGCAACAGTCATATTCGCTGGACCTACAACCAAGATGTCCCCAGGATTCTTTAAGCATGGAGCATTACCCTAACTGTGAAAAGGAGAACATGTCAAGTCATATCCAGGAGATTTCTCATGTATGACGGTAAGCTGTTCCAGTCAAACCAATCAGCGGACCAAAACTGAACGCTTTTCTACTCACACATGCTACACTTGATGCTCCTAGGATAGCTGATGAAGCAACAGGTGCTGCAGATGTCCAGCATGTAGAGCTACAATTAAACTGCTATGTTAAAATGTCCATGCGTAATCCAGGGAAGAGAAGGAGTAATTCCAGTGACAAAGCTTGGCACACTTTAGAATCTGTCCCAGACAAGGAATCCGTACATTTCTCATCGGCCTAATAATCACAGCAGTGACAGTAAAACAAGAATCAACATGTAAATGCGGGCACTGGCAGCACAAGAGGATGTACAATTACCCACTCACATGCACAAACAAGTCTCCAGCATCCTGCTGCTTTTTTTAAAAATCCTCACAAAATGCCCATGAAATAAAACAGCACTTAGCAGTAACGGTCTAATTCTACCTTAAATGCCATTCAACCACTTCAGACATTTAAACATTTTAAAAAAAAGCCCATCAGAACAGGCCTATTAAGCCAGAACGCATGCCAGTAACACCCTGTAGCAATAGGCTGCCCTATTTTCAAGGTCACAGTCTGGGAGGGAGAGGTGGATCTGACACCCGCCCCATCTCACAGATGTTCTCCAGACACTGGGCACACTGGCACTGTCTGCGACCACGTCAAACTTCAGCAGGGAAATAATTACACCAAACTGCTGGGGGAAAATGACTCATCTAGAAGCTCTGTGCATAATACATTGCGATTATGGCATCAGACTTTAAAATTTTAAACTTAACAGTGAGCTCCATCCATCCATCCATCCATTTCCCGCCTCCGAAGAATCCCCTCAGCCACCGATGTCCCTGAAGGGAGCACCGTGGAATACTGGGAGCACCATTTGGATATTGGAAACTCTGGTTTCAGGCTCTTCACCAGGATTAATGCTTGCTGGTGGTTGTGTTTAATTTGGAAGAAAAAATATGCGCAGACACACACAAAAAAAGTGTGGATGAAGGCGATTTTTTTTTTTTTTTTAGTAGAGGGCAGGACTTAAGGAAGGAAATTTGAATAAAGCTGTAGGTCCACAAGCGCAATGACTATGAAATATGAACTGATGCAAGGCTGGAGCCTCATGTATGAAGGATGCCAATGAGAACTAATGCCAAGTAAATGTTTCACATAGACTGGATCATACATAAGCAGAACTGTCCAACAGTGGTTGTTTCAAACAGCCATTTAAATTGGAGATAATGTAAAGTCCTACTGAACTCTTCAATAATTGGTATAAATTGCAAACTAATCAGAGAAATGAAATGGCTCAAATACACACTGTGTTCTCAAGACACTTATCAGAAGTCCACTTATGATGATTGTCTACCACCAAATTCAGAAGGAACTCAGAAAACAATTTGCCACAAAATTTCTCCCAAAAGGTAAAAAAAATATATCACATGTGATCAAGGCCAATTACTAATGCCAAATTTACACAAGATAGAAACTGAAATGTACATGTATTGCTGCATATAACATACGATTTGTGAGAAGGGGTTAAAGGGCAATGTCTCCAGCAACAAGCTGATGAAGAGTTCCCAAACCCTGTCCTGCAGAGCTCTGTAGTGTTATGTGAATAGAGATAACCTGAAAGGTTATAAACACAACCAGTCCCGGTTCTGCTTATCCAATCTGGCAATGTTTCTATAACAGTTCCCATACAGTTATTGTACCAGACAAATCCCCTGACTGGGACTGATGTTTACACTTTGCCTTCAACACTAGGGTATGTGGCTTGTATCCTGTACAAGCAACATTGCACAGCACAAGGTTTATGAGCTGTTCTACCACAGATTCATGTCATACCAGGATAGAGGAAGTCGAAATCCAAACTTAGAAATTTCAGGGATGCTACACACTGCAAGTCAGCGGAATGCTGTTTCAAACCCAGAAGGAAAACAACTGCATGTGGGATCTAGCAACAGTTGTAGCAAACGTGCTGCTGGTAACTCTCGAGTCACATGAAGCGTGGTATTCTGAGAGATTGGGTAAAGCATTAGATATCAATATGTGCATTCTTATATGCTGCAAATGTAAGAGATGCAGCTCCTGTTTTCACAAAAATACCCACAATGTTGTGCAAGGGTTACATTACTCTAACAAAAAAACATATCCAATTAGGCTGTAACTTTTGCAAGCGCTTCTCGATCTGGGAAACGCCGTTCTGATTTACCAGATGGTAGAATTAACTCCCTTTCCAGAATGTCATATCCGTTAGTGAACTGATGTAGAGGTAGACATTAGAATCCTGAACATGTACACACAGAATCCAAGGCATTTATGTCCAGAGTGCTAAAGTGCCTGTTTACATACATAAAGCTGTACACTAAATCTCCCAATGCACAGGAATCTCTTGTTTTTTCTTGGTAAATCCACAAAGGAACAAGCACTTGGCAGCTCCTTCATTGCAAAAAAATCAAATCAAACACAAAAAAATATGCCCTGTCCGACTATTGCAGCAAAAAAGAAAATGGTGAAAAGCGAATCCACATGATCATTTCAAAAGTTCTCCTTGGACCACGTAATAGAGCGGTTGGCACCCCATGATCAGCTGTTGTCGTTCATGCCCACACCCGGGCAGGTAATAATGGCCTTGTGTGAAGTGACCAGCTTTTTTTTTCTCTTCTATAAACAACAAAACATCTGTTGTCCAGTTGGGTCAAAAGCAAAAGGGACCACTTAAACCCTGCTATTAGCGCTGGGCTGTGGGAAAACACCCTTCTGTGCAGTCCTCAGCTTGTGCCCTGTGCTCTCCCCTGGGGTTAACCTCAAGTCTGGAGGGTTAAGGCCAGTACACATACATGTACATATTGGCATAAAGTCCCATCTCATCTTCTCTAACAACAAATGACTAGTTTCCCAGGCAGTTGTCTGTTTAATGCAGACGGAATATTTTCACAAGCTGTGCCTTGAAATTTCAGCAGGTCACAAAAAGGTGTATGGTTTGAGTATTTCACTGAAACCTAATTTATAGGAAATCTTAAAAAATGTAGCTGAACCACCAAAAGTATAGGACCGCTAACTGTCTACATATGCCCTCCAGAATCCAACCTCAAACCATGTGCATGGATAGACTCCAGTGCAGCTGCCGCCTCATGAAACACTGTGGGAAAATAGCTCCACTGGTAACCCACTAATGCTCCCTCCAATCTTGACCACACTTGGTAGTATGTTTTCCTGTTTGAAATACTGCAGATGTTTCAACAAACCACAAAGGAACTAATATTGAACTTCCCACTCTTGCTCAAAACGGATTCTGAGCTTGTACTGTAGCTGGCAGACACCAAAACGACTCTCACTTGCATCCCAACTATTTCCTCTTTAGTTTAACTTCCACAACAAAGAGGCACCTGTGAGCCTGTATAGGTGCATATACATAGCTGCTTGTAGTCCAGATGATAGCGCATCAAGAATGTCCAATCAGCTTCAAGAGGGTCTAATTACTTGTCCCTTTGAGCCACTAACCATCACTAGTCCAGAGGAGTATAAGGTCAGTGTCCGCAAGGCGATTGCTGAGGTACACTCTTGAATAATGTAGCAAGATTTAGCCGTCCGGATTCTGAGGCTCTCTTGTATTCGTCTATACACATGTACATACATGTACCACCCAGGTTCCATCCAGTGTTAACTCAGCTCATCACACCAGCAAAAGGTAGCTGAGGTCCATCAGCTACTCAGGTAGGCTCCAAGGTGTACAGGTTAATGAGCTATGGATTTTGCTAACTGAACCAAGCCAGTAGTGTCAGGCTGTGTCACCCTTTAGGCCACTTGTGCCCAATCTGGGTCACCCCCCTATCTGGCTGGGTGTAGAGTTACCAGTCCTGTTGAAATGACTTCCAGCTGGGCACATGTTGAGTTAAGGCTCTCCCTTCTATAGTACTACCTCCAACCCAGCTTAATGCTTGGCTAGGCTGGACATGCAAGGTACCGTAAACATTTTAAAAAATGTGATTGACGTGTCATAAAGGTGATTTAAACCATCAATTTCTTTGTTATGTTCAGCCTAACTATATAAATTATTTAGAGGAATGGCAATTTGTTACAAGAGTTTTCAGTGTTATTTTGTTGTTGCTTAATTAAAATAAATGTCAACACATTTGTGTGTAATTATTAAACAATTCTTACTTTTCAGTGAAAATTTTAACAAAAGTTACTAAAGATATATTAAATTCATATTTTTTATCAATAAAAAGTTCACACATACTTGAACAACAAAACTGTAAATTAAGCTACTGCAAAAACAATTTTTTCTTAGCTCCTTTTTGCAATAATTTACTGAAAATCTCTACTGGTATGTTAAATAGCACTGTGCCTTCTAACAAATATCTGAATAAACAATGAAACATTTTAGAGAATTTACTGCATGCCAGAGGGCAAGTCTATTCAAGCCTCTGTCTAGTTCAACAAGCTAGCCCTTCCTGGCTATTGTACCTCCCACTCTCCCCCAGCAGATAGCATGATTTAATTACTATAATGCATTACAACACCCATGCACCCCTTTTTTGGAGGAAAACAGCTTGGAGGGATTCTGCCAGAGAGGGTTTAGAGGAGGGTCAACGAAGGGCGACCTGTTTGATACAAGATTGATTGATACATAAACACAGATTAACTAGCATGTATGTACTGAACAATGACTGACTGAATCAGTGATTAATTGATTGATTTCTTGAGGCATAAACATGATGTAGTCCTCAATATTTCCTTCAAAGAGCCAACATTTTTTCTGAATAAATCACCTTGTTCATGTTTTTTTTTTTTAAATATAATATTCTTGAAAACATAAAACATATACTCTAAAAACTTTCATGTTAACAACATATACATACCTGTGGCCTACATGTACTAAGTAAATCTTAACCTTCATCGGGATATGCCCAAATATGCAAATTTTTATCATTTGTATGCAAAGTGCTTTATAATAAAACTAAACGCCTGGTAATGTTGCAGTGACACATGTTTGCAGTGAGTTTTTAATTGGACACAATTGCTTTTGTGCATAGATAAATGTATGTTAATAGGGTTATGACCCTAAAAATAACAATATAATTAAATAACACTTTATCTTGTTCTCCTTAACTCCTCCATAAGTTAAACATTTCATAAAATTTTACAAACCGCAAGATATTACAGTCTGCCTAAACATAAACCTTCAAACTACAAGATTTCACGTCACAAATCTACATTTGTGAACATGATCTGTTGACGAACCCGAACCTGTCAACTGCATTAGACAGGCAAGTTTACTTTTTTTTTTTTTTTTTCCAACAATGGTCAAGCATGTATAATTTTGGACATTGAGACAGTTGAAGCACAGACCAAATCACATTTATCAATCTGCTCTTCCATTCCCTGTTAATTAACACAAAACACCAGCCCATCTTCCTTTGAAGTCAGGAAAGAGTGTTGATAAACAACCAGTCAGCATGGCTGTCCATCAGCTCTTAGCACTTTAATGTACAAGTACACCTGTAAACCAGATTGTATTAACCCCCAATTAATTGTCCCTCATCTAAACCAGGTGTGAGTTTTCCCAGATCTTCAAGGTTCATTAGCAGGCCCTTTATGGCCTCATTAGTTATTCCCAACAGATTTACAGGTAACACTTTAAAGGTCATGACCTTTCTCACAACCATTTGTCTACTGTTTTGATTGAAATGTTGTGACGCAGTTTACTATAATTAAGTGTTAAAATAATCCAATAAGGTCATGTTATGAAGAACTAAAATTTGTGTTTGCAACTTTTAAAATTCTAACAGTGACTTGAAAAGTCTCTCTCTCTCTCTACTGTGCTGCTTGGCTTCCAATGGAGCTATGAGCAATGTTTCAAATACATCAATATTCTGCGGTTAAAATTGAGGATAGAAGTCGATCTGATTGGCTCATCGATTTTCTGCATATGAAGAACAGAGGAGAACATGAAACAGCTGATCAAAGCTCATTCGTCATGCTGAGAGCCAATCAGGGTTTAGGTACATCATGTGTTGTATATAAGACTTTGCCATAGACCTATGACAGAACTGTACGCTGAGCACTGCATACTGCGAGACAGTACAAAGTTCAGCAAGACCATATGTACAGGACAGGTAGTACATACAACAAATCGGTTTTTGGAGATTTACACTCACAAGATGCTCTCGGTAAAGCAGTGGTCTAAACCAAATGGTATTAATAGAGAAGGAATTAGATCTAAGGTGCCAGAGCTGTCCTCTGTATCTCTCTTATGAACCTTGCCAGTAAACACATCACCAAAGGGGCACTTTGGGGTGCAGCGACCGTGGAGACCAAAGCAGTGTATGGCCTATGTGAACTTCCCCATGTAGAGAACTTCTCGGCCTTGGGAAATTTTTTCTGACAACCCAAAGTTATCTGGAGTTGCCAGAGGTGGTTGAGAGTACCTTTTTTTGGGGGGATGTCAAAAACACACAGGCCAACTTCAGGACGCATGGGTCCAGGAAAATGTATACACTTCACAGGAAGGAAATTCAAAACCAGAAAGTGTTGAGGGCTTAATCACACTGGAGTTAAAATTAGGGAGCATACAGTAAAGACATGTGTGTTGGTGTAAATAGTTTTATCTCCAGAGACTGATTCCCATACACACAAACAGATTGGCACCAAGAAATGAGCTCTATGTTTACACAAAGCCTTATATTCATAGCATATCACTGAGCTAGAATTTATCATTTAGTAGTTCTATTTAGTACCACCATAAAGTCTCCAAATATTTGTGACACAAAATGTGCTGAAGAGAAAAAAAAATAAACAGTTCTGAATATGTACATCATCCATGTGCAGGGTTTGGAAAAAAATAATACCACCCCCCCCCCCACAAAAAATACACAATTGTGCGTACCTTGTAGTATACCAATAAACCCCAAGAAAACCCTGTTCAATACTATGTCTGCTCTAACTGCATACAGTAATTTACACCCCAAAACAAATGTGTACAGATGAAATTTCCCTTCTTGCATTCAACATTTGTTCAACAATAACCTATGAGTTCTTCAGACTACCACAATGCCGGCGTGCCTCAAATGTCCCATGGAGCAATATTCATGCGTTATAAAGCCTGTCTGCTGTGGACGAACCTTAGTGTAAAACACATTACACTGACATATAACTGTACATGAGAGGTATTACAAGAGACCAGAACTGTGGCCTTTCAACAACTCAGCAGTTCTGGAGTCTAACACCCTTTTAACGTAGCCTGATGAACAGTAACCAGAAAGCCATCTGAACCAGCTGGTGTCTAAAGATAAGCAAGTTATACTCCTGCAAAAAGGGCATTTCTGGAACACTGAGCATTTAGACCAGGGCTCCGCCTGATTCTTGGAGAGGGTTTATTTGTCTATAATTCCATCATATCTTCAGTTCTGTGGTAGTTCATACTTGACAATGTTTACATGGGAAACGGTTTTGACCCATACAGTTGCTATGTCAAATTTGATCCACAGAGCTGCTTTATCAAATTTGATCCATAGAGTTGCTTTGTTAAATTTGATCCATAGAGTTGCTTTGTCAAATTTGATCCACAGAGTAGCTTTGTCAAATTTGATCCATAGAGCTGCTTTGTCAAATTTGATCCACAGAGCTGCTTTGTCAATTTTGATCCATAGAGCTGCTTTGTCAAATTTGATCCACAGAGTAGCTTTGTCAAATTTGACAAGGCAGCTCTGTGGATCAAATTTGATCAATAGAGCTGCTTTGTCAAATTTAATCCACAGAGTAGCTTTGTCAAATTTGATCCATAGAGTTGCTTTGTCAAATTTGATCCACGGAGCTGCTTTGTCAAATTTGATCAATAGAGCTGCTTTGTCAAATTTGATCCATAGAGTTGCTTTGTCAAATTTGATCCACGGAGCTGCTTTGTCAAATTTGATCAATAGAGCTGCTTTGTCAAATTTGTTCCACAGAGTAGCCTTGTCAAATTTGATCCATAGAGTTGCTTTGTCAAATTTGATCCATAGAGTTACTTTGTCAAATTTGATCTTTAGAGTTGCTTTGTCAAATTTGATCAATAGAGCTGCTTTGTCAAATTTGATCCACAGAGTAGCTTTGTCAAATTTGATCCATAGAGTTGCTTTGTCAAATTTGATCCACAGAGTTGCTTTATCAAATTTGATCAATAGAGCTGCTTTGTCAAATTTGATCCACAGAGTAGCTTTATCAAATTTGATCAATAGAGCTGCTTTGTAAAATTTGATCCACGGAGTTGCTTTGTCAAATTTGATCCACAGAGCTGCTTTGTCAAATTTGATCCATAGAGTTGCTTTTTCAAATTTGATCCACGGAGCTGCTTTATCAAATTTGATCCACGGAGTTGCTCTGTCAAATTTGATCCAAACTGAAATCATGGATGCACTTTAATAATCTAACAATGTTTAGTAAAACTTCACATGAAGATAGCCAAACTTTCTTAGGTTCCTAACATTTATTTTTCAAGCACCTATGAGATGGAGAAAACAAAGAGAAAGTCTTTTGTAAAGCCTCTCTAAAAACAATGCTTTCCTCGCAACTCTTTCTTGACATTTATAGTCACATCCTAACATTAGGAAAGGCTAAACAAAATTTTATTAGAACTGCAAATTATGTTTGTGCTATCAGCAATAGAAAACATTCAATAAAATGGCACTAAGTCTGTGCCCAAACAAACTAAACTGAGGAACTATAAGAATAAATGGTTACACTGCATCTTTACACAACACCAGCAACATTACAGCCATTTTTGTACATGTATGTAGGCTTGGAGGGGGTGGGGGGGGGGGGGGGTGGGTGGTTAACATTGTATTTAAAACATTTTCAGTCTTGTGATGATGAGGAGTCATTAGGTGTGCATGTACATAAATACTGTGTCTTAATTTTGTGGCAGGGTGAGTCCACTCCCAAAATGCAGCCACCAGTGAAGCATCATGCCAAAGACACCAGACATGACACCCCACCCAGTGACATTATACTGATACTGGGCCAACCAGTTCTGTTTCCTTGCTGTAACCTGTCAGTGCTCAGTGCCAGGTGAGGCAGCAGCATGTACCATCTTTACAGTTTTTGGTATGACACAACTCGGGTTTGATCCCGTGCCTCCCATCTTTAAAACAGACATTCTAACCATTAGGGCACTGAAGTGGTCAGCCACTTTTATAGTAGGAGCTTTTGTACAGTAGTGCTTTGGAAATGTAGGTACATCATCCAGACACACACATGCCAGCAGTAACTGACAGGACACCGAGTGTGATAAATCAGCTGTTATCAGCTCACATGACATATGGTGCTCTACCTGCCAAACAAAATAAATAATAAGCTGGGGGTATCCACTAGATTTTATGGGGGAGGGAGGGGAGGGAGAGATAGCAGAATTCACAATGCCAGTAACTCCCTGACCTAATAAAGTCTGTGCATTCTGTATGATTGATGTTCTACACTCAAAAGCTCAACAGTACTTCACTTTGATGACTGCTATGCAGATTTGTGGGCAAAGGAACACTGACAGAGGCATGAAGGAACAACAGCTCCACAATACTTCACTTTGATGACTGCTGTGCAGATTTGTGGGCAAAGGAACACTGACAGAGGCATGAAGGAAAAACAGCTCCACAATACTTCACATTGATGACTGCTGTGCAGATTTGTGGGCAAAGGAACACTGACAGAGGCATGAAGGAACAACAGCTTGCATTTGCTGCAATAATTAGAATCCCTCCTTAAGTACACAATTACACAATAATGAAATAGGAGACATTGCTAATACCATGATAAACCCCTCTTTTTGGAGGCACTTTCACAACGTGTACGTGATAGGATCGGCTTTTCACACAACGTGGCGAAAACCAAGTAATTTTCTGATTCTGTACACTATGTAGGTGAAAACTAAGTAATGTTCTAATTCTGTACACTATGTAGGTGAAAACTAAGTAATTTTCTGATTGTGTACACTATGTAGGTGAAAACTAAGTAATGTTCTGATTGTGTACACTATGTAGGTGAAAACTAAGTAATGTTCTGATTCTGTACACTATGTAGGTGAAAACTAAGTAATGTTCTTATTGTGTACACTATGTAGGTGAAAACTAAGTAATGTTCTAATTCTGTACACTATGTAGGTGAAAACTAAGTAATTTTCTGATTGTGTACACTATGTAGGTGAAAACTAAGTAATGTTCTGATTGTGTACACTATGTAGGTGAAAACTAGTTAATTTTCTGATTGTGTACACTATGTAGGTGAAAACTAAGTAATGTTCTGATTGTGTACACTATGTAGGTGAAAACTAAGTAATGTTCTGATTGTGTACACTATGTAGGTGAAAACTAAGTAATGTTCCAATTGTGTACACTGGCTGTAGATAAAAAGTAATGTTCCAATTGTATAAACTGGCTGTAGGTGAAAACTAAGGATTTCTTAGTCGTTTTAATGTTCACAAAATGTTGTAAATCTAACTTCTCCCAATCTTTGTTTAATGATTTCAGGACTGATTATTTACCGGTTACCATACAAAAATGGTGCTATGATTTCCTAGGATGTTTGGTAAAAGTGGCCCCTCAATGGTATATAGATCATATACATAGGCATCTCAGAGAATGTCCTCAATTTCATACCACAGATCTACATGTACAACCCGGCTTTGTAATTCCAATTTCTTGCAATTTTTGTCACAATTTCAGGATTGACTATTTCTAGGTCATAACGCAACAAGGCGATGTGATTTGCCAGAAACGTTTGTAACAGTGGGTCATACATATACACGTAGGTGGATTTGGCTTCATGAATGTGCAGTCACAAAATATAAGAATACATATGCACAAGCTGTTAGAGAACTGGTTCGCATTTCCATGACACAGCAAATCTGAACTACCCCTAACCCATATTCACACAAAAATGTCTGTGGTACAGCAATCAGTTCGTCAAATTCTGAGAAAAAGATCTAAAAGTCAGTCACATGTCATCCTAGTACATGTATCTACATGTACTTCAGCTCTGGGAAATGCAGCAATGCGAGCATGGGTAAGTATAAGGCTGACACAAGACCTATAGGGCAGACAGGTAACAGATTGGGCGCAGAACAATGGCCTTATGTCAGACAGATCGGAACCTCAAGTGCCAAAGCCTGTGGTCTGGTCATCATTATACCCTAAATGATATGCGGCAATAACAACACATACCCTCTCTCGCCACCCCCAAACCAACTCCATTCACATGTGGAAAATGTGTTTGTGAGTGTGACCGAAATTCCCATGTCTTTTTGCATCTATGTGCCAGGAACCCTGTTTTCCCTTTTAACCATATGTTAAATGATGCAATATTCTGTTTCCAAGGAATCACGAGCAAATGCAGACGATAATGCAGGGTGAAGGTTGAATACCATAAGAGAGAGGTAGAAACGATAACCCATGAGACACAAAATCATACTTGTTATTTATATTATGAAAATATCTATATATTTATGACTGTGTATATAAACACCTTTCAGCAATATTCTCTACCATGGCCTGTGACAGACTTGTGTATACAACATGACTTTGCAATGGCCTATGACAGACTTGTGTGTACAGCATGACGTTGCCATGGCGTGTGACAAATTTGTGCGTACAGCAGGACGTTGCCATGGCCTGTGACAGACTTGCATGTATGGCACAATGTTGCCATGGCCTGTGACAGACTTGTGTGTACAACACGATGTTGCCATGGCCTGTGACAGACTTGTGTGTACAGCACGATGTTGCCACGGCCTGTGACAGATTTGTGTGTACAGCACAATGTTGCCATGGCCTTGAACAGACTTGTGTGTATAGCATGACGCTGCCACGGCCTGTGACAGACTTGCATGTACAGCACGATGTTGCCACGGCCTGTGACAGACTTGCATGTACAGTACGACGTTGCCATGGCCTGTGACAGACTTGTGTGTACAGCACAACGTTGCCATGGCCTGTGAAAGACTTGTGTGTACAGCACAACGTTGCCACAGCCCGTGACAGACTTGTGTGTTCAGCACGATGTTGCCACGGCCTGTGACAGACTTGCATGTACAGCACAACGTTGCCATGGCCTGTGACAACTTGACAGTGTTGTTGTTATGACACTGTGTCTTGATGTGACACACACGAACGTTCAAGTTGTCTAAACTTGTTTTGTGACATTATCCCACAGAGGTCTGATTGGAATATCCCAAAACAAAATCATTTTTTTTTTGACCTCATGGTGTCTGGGTGTGAAATGTCAAACTGTAATAATAACAAAAATGATGTCTGAGTGAAATATCTGTGAAGGAATTCCTAATATTTCATCTTTATATAAACAATAACTTTATTTTACTCAAAGCCGTTCACTAAGCTGCAGACAAGACTTCTGAATTAAATCCACAACCACACCAAATGAGGGAGACCCAAAAGAGATGAAAGTCAGTGAAATGATAGTCGGAACCAGAGAAATGTCTAATATGCTACTGACACTTGATTCCTTCTTTCCCAGGTGAATATTCCGGAAATACTGGCGTGAGTGACATCACATTCAGAAAGAGGGGAGGGGTAAAATGATGAACAGGCAGGTGTCAAAAAAAAATGAGTAAAATTCCTGCTGATCACTCTCCATCTGGCACTCTCCATGTGGAAAATTTCCCTACATTGAGAAAGCCTGATGTAATCAACACACCTGTTCGTCGAGACAAAGCCCCGCTAAAGTGTCAATCCATAATTATGTGGCACAATCCAGAATAGATGGCAAACTGTTCCTGTGAGACTTTCTGGCTTGTACAGATACTAAGAGACTCACCTGTGTTAGGCAACCTCAGAGTGTTGGTCTTCAATGTCCACTTACAGGCGGTAAATCACAGAAAGTGTCTGTTATTACAAGCACATCATTTGTTGAAAACTACCTGTTCTAAGCTACCTAAGCCTTCTCCTCCTTCATATACATACACATGTATTACTACACGTGCATGAAGTTACGTGAAGGTCAGAGAAGTTCAGTGAAGCCAAAAATCCCTCGCACTTTTAGTAGCAATATATACATGTACGAGACCATAAACCCAAAAGTCTCCTGATCACTCAGCGCGTTAGCTTGGCAGCAGTCAAAGTTATCAGAATGGTCACTGTACATACGATGTCAGGTACACAAGCATATAAGCCTTCACAGGAGCAGCCGAGTCAAAGGTAACTCCTACATCTGTCACAGGGTCACACTAGCCCGATCTCCCATCAGTTCACCTGTGTTACTAAGGTGCCTGAAGTTAATTAACTCTGCCAACAAAGCACCAGGTAAATGCCAGGTGAGATTCAGTGGGTAGCTGCATTGTTTGTACGCAAATTTCTCCTTCTATCACCCAGCAGGTAAGCCTTAAATCTTCAGGCGGGTGGGGGGTCTAAGCCCAATAAATCATGAAAGATCAATACTAGATAGTCCATGTATGCGCTGTATTAGGGTAGCCAGGGAGCTGGTGCACATCAATATTCTACCTCTTAATTCTCCACACCTTGTCTTCGTACATGATGAACATGCTAATGACACAGTTTTAAGACCAGATGTTGCAGAGGAATCTTGGTGGAATTGATTAACCTCTTTCATGAATTCACCAAATAAAGTCAATACATCATTGTAGATCGATGTTGAACAGTACTTGTATGTATTAGGCTGGTAGTTGGTGCACTATATTAACCATAAATTCTCCTACAGCTTCCACATGAGAGAGAAAGGACATTAAAGTATGCTGATAAGTAAGTTAATACTGCCTGGGCAGTTGCTACCAGTCCACACAGGCAATACTGTCTGGGCAGAATTTCCTATCTATTTTAATGATTCACATCAAAATGATATGTTACCAGTCCACACAGACAATACTGTCTGGGCAGAATTTCCTATCTATTTTAATGATTCACATCAAAATAATATGTTACCAGTTCACACAGGCAATACTGTCTGGGCAGAATTTCCTATCTATTTTAATGATTCACATCAAAATGATATGTTACCAGTCCACACAGACAATACTGTCTGGGCAGAATTTCCTATCTATTTTAATGATTCACATCAAAATGATATGTTGCCAGTCCACACAGACAATACTGTCTGGGCAGAATTTCCTATCTATTTTAATGATTCACATCAAAATGATATGTTACCAGTTCACACAGGCAATACTGTCTGGGCAGAATTTCCTATCTATTTTAATGATTCACATCAAAATGATATGTTACCAGTCCACACAGACAATACTGTCTGGGCAGAATTTCCTATCTATTTTAATGATTCACATCAAAATGATATGTTGCCAGTCCACACAGGCAATACTGCCTGGGCAGAATTTCCTATCTATTTTAATGATTCACATCAAAATGATATGTTGCCAGTCCACACAGACAATACTGTCTGGGCAGAATTTCCTATCTATTTTAATGATTCACATCAAAATGATATGTTACCAGTTCACACAGGCAATACTGTCTGGGCAGAATTTCCTATCTATTTTAATGATTCACATCAAAATGATATGCTACCAGTCCACACAGACAATACTGTCTGGGCAGAATTTCCTACCTATTTTAATGATTCACATCAAAATGATATGCTACCAGTCCACACAGACAATACTGTCTGGGCAGAATTTCCTATCTATTTTAATGATTCACATCAAAATGATATGTTACCAGTTCACACAGGCAATACTGTCTGGGCAGAATTTCCTATCTATTTTAATGATTCACATCAAAATGATATGTTACCAGTCCACACAGACAATACTGTCTGGGCAGAATTTCCTATCTATTTTAATGATTCACATCAAAATGATATGTTACCAGTCCATACAGGCAATACTGTCTGGGCAGAATTTCCTATCTATTTTAATGATTCACAGATTGGACGTTACTGGTCCACACAGGCACATACATTATTCTTTCATGTATTTTATGCACACTTGTCAGATAAATATGAAACAATAAAGGAACATTAGCTACTGCTGTTACCTGTAAGGGCCCGACGCACTTGAATCACCCTCCTGTAGGACGTGGTACATTATAAAACCAGCAGACATGAAAGAATCTGACCCACTTTTTCAGGCAAAAAGGAAAAAAAAGAAATAAATAAAAACATCCCCTGCAGTGATGTGTAATTTAGTCTTTAGCCAACAAAGCGTATTAAATTCCTTGTACATTGATGTTTTACAAATTAACATTGCCCTCAAGCAGCCATATTGGTATTGACAACTCTACATAGGTTCCTTTAATAATTGACATTCAGGTTATAAAATGTCTTGCAGCAATGTTGTAACAGGAATACATGTAACTTAACAGACTTGTATTAAAATAGGGATGTCCCAAATAAGCCTTCATTACAATTAATGTTCATGTATATATATATATATATATATATATATATATATATATATATATATATATATATATATATATATATCTGTAAATATACAATGTACACCTGGGGATTTTACATTGTTGTTTGCACTGGTTCATTGCCTATCTTTCAGAGTAATATCAACTGCATCAGGTTCCGTGCAAACTCGATGTTTTATCATTTATTATAAGTGTACACTGAACTTATTATGCAAACAGGTGGGTCAATTTCTTTAGCACGACTAAATTAGAATATATCAACTGGTTCTCAAAGAGACCCTGAACAAGACCTACCTGTATTCAAGCCCTTCCCATAATAATATAATAAACTTTTAAAAAGCTTGTAAAATGAAAAAAAAAATCTTTGTACAGCACTTGTGTATGTATGTGGAGGCTATGCTGTATGAAGCCTACAAACATCACAAAAATGCCTTGCACAACCGTTATGTAACATCACAGAAATGCCTTCCACAACCGTTATGTAACACCACAGAAATGCCTTCCACAAGCGTTGTGTAACATCACAGAAATGCCTTCCACAAGCGTTGTGTAACATCACAGAAATGCCTTGCATAACAGTTATGTTACATCACAGAAACGCCTGGCACAACAGTTGTGTAACATCACAGAAATGCCTTGCACAACCGTTTTGTTACATCACAGAAATGCCTTGCACAATAGTTGTGTAACATCACAGAAATGCCTTGCACAACTGTTGTGTAACATCACAGAAATGCCTTGCACAACCGTTATGTAACATCACAGAAATGCCTTGCATAACAGTTATGTTACATCACAGAAATGCCTTGCACAACCGTTTTGTTGCATCACAGAAATGCCTTGCACAAGCGTTATGTTACATCACAGAAATGCCTTCCACATCAGTTATGTAAGACACAACCATGTTCACTTTTTATAAGAATCTAAATATAGTGCATTTTCATATCAGTTCAAGCTCAGAGAAAACAGAAGACAGACTAGCTTTGAGAAGCAATTTGACAATTATACCCAGGTAATTCTGTTATGGAGGCTGTTGTATTTTTAGCCTGTGTTAATTAACTTTGCAATTATTTGTTCTTTAAAATTCTGTTTTTTTTTTGTTTTTTTTTTACCTTTTGTTTTCTCCTTTCGGAAAAATTTGAAAACCATAATAATCCCTTAACTCTCAGCTGTATAACGTGCGCATACACATATAAATCATTGTTCAAATTTGAAGATCAAACATTCTCAAATATATACACTACATTTACATACCCATGTAATAAGAGTTTTTATAGATCTCAGGATTCAAAATACAGCTGTCTCAGACATCATCATGTTATATATTAATTGATTAATTAAAACAATGATTTAGCCCTATCACTCCCTGTAATCTAATGTAGATCACACGCAAACACGCCACAGGTGCACAGCAGACTACTGATTGAATCTATTTGTGTTCACCTGAGAGGTGTATGTATCAAGCCAGAACGGCAGTTTTAATAAATACGTCCTTGGAATTGAAATAAACTCAATACTTCAACGCATGCGCTGTTAATTCAGTGACCTTGTGAAAATACGCCACGAAAATGACGTGTGAGTTTGTCAATATTAAACAATGAGAATTGTCATCAATACATGCATGTATACTTCATACAAGTAACAGAAAGAAATGTGACTGGAAATTACAAATTCATCAGTACAGACAAGAACAGTTTTCGTAATGTTTTCAACACACACGTTGAGCACTGTAAAATAATTACAGATTTATCATGATAAATAAAAACATGTTAATACTTTAAGTTAAAAGTATGTCAAATTGTGAATCTAAATTTAAACATCCACATATATTTCTGAAAGATTTTAAACATGCATTTGTGTAGGGAAGTGGTGAACAGATACACAAACTTTCACAACTGTCAAAACCCTTACATGTACTTCATTATGTGTAGCTCAAAATGAGATCAAAAAGCTTATTCTGCACGCATTTCCAGTCGTGACTTTGTTTTAACCCCATAATCCTCAGGTCAAACACGGTCATCCTTTAAACTAGGGAATGATCTGTAGTAAAACTAGCAATTTATCATGCACTGTCAATAGGCAGTTACAGACATTTGAGTCATGATGTTGCATATCTAAATATAGACAGTTCTACAGTGAATATATATAAATATACCGATACATATATCTGTCATGTAAAAGTAAGTTTATCTTCATGTAAACTAAAACACAGTTTCTCTCAAGCAAACCATGGGGAAGGCTGTTTTATGTACCTCTCTCTGCAGAATCTAGCACCATCAGGGGAAAAACAGGGCAATTAATTAACATGGGTGTTAATGCATGAAAAATTTGTTCTAAAAGTGGCAAAAAGCAATTTTTTTCAAATTTTTAAAATCCTGTTTTTAATATGAACAATTACCTAACCAGCGAGTTAAGTCCAACACGACACTGACGTTTTCCCGGAAGTCACAGCTACAGTAAAATTTATGCTCGATAGAGTCCATACAGTGTACATACATATAATGGCTAGCGTTATTCTACTGGTACTTACGAGAAAACAAGAACCATGTATCTCTATGCCTTCTCATTATTGTCTCATTCCACCCACATTAATATACACGTAAATAATCCATGGCTGCAGCAAGAAGTGTGTTTGATGACGCAATAGCAGGCTAGTTCAGATTGTGACTCCATGCAGTACAGGTATGCCATGTTTGTGTGCAGGTTCACAACTGTACATGTAGCTGGCCACTGAAGAATATTGCAAAGCTTTCAACCAGAAGAACAATTTCACATTCTTTTCACTAGAATTTTAGAAGGGTATATTTACCAGGCCAACAGACAAGTTGTGTTTATGCAGCTTTACATAGCGCTCAATCCGGATCCTACATGTAAATGTATGATGCAAGCCCAATCTTCTGCGTTACAAAAGAAACTATGATCTGGCTTCAACTGCAAAGATGTACGGGTAACATAAATATACTTGTTATGATGAGTTATTTTATAATAATGTGAGAGTAAGTTTGAAAGGATGCTGTTGTAAAAATTACAGGTCGTAAAGTGTGAATTATGTAAAATTTACAGTTACAGTAAAATGTGAATGTACACGTACATGAATTGGTTTAAAATTACAGGTAATAAATGCAATATTCTGTAAAAATTAATAGGTAATCCAAGAGATTTGTGGCAAATGAACACAGATTAAAAAAATGTAAATTGTACACATGCCCCCATGCCTTAGATGATGTTACATTTGTAAAGTAGGCTTTCCTTGCACACTGATACAGGGGTCAGTTTTTTACACATACTAGACATACGTGGATGCAAACTTTATACAAAGTCAATGTGTCATCATTTCACCTAAACTTTAGAAGTGCTTAAAAAATAGAATGTTTTCCAGCCTTACATATGAAAATTGAATGTGTCTCTTCGATGCCTACCAAAACAGAGAAGGCTAGACTGTAAAGGACTCATAAAATCGCATTATGTAACAAAAACATGGCAGCATAACTTTACTGAGCTTCAATCGTACAAGCCCACGGTAATGGCGCTTTAACACCTTGTCAAACGACAGATAACCTACAGTTGATCAATCGATCAATGTGAAGTTAAAATAACCCATACCCCTCACCTGTGACTTGTGATTGAGGTCCGGTGTTTTTACCTGATTTCTTAGGTGTAAGACAGGCTATCATACAGGTGGTTTGGTCCCATGTGTATACCTCATGGTTCATTAGTAGTCCAATCGCACAGGTGATATGTTAATTAACAACATAATCAGACCATTAACTTGTACAGGTATGCAGACAAACAAAACCCCAGTCTAACTGGGTAACGAAGATTTAATGCAAAGCAGGACAGGTGAGTCATTGTTAATGTAGGTGTAGGGTTCCTAGAACACTGATCTGACCTACATTTGCCCCACAGCTTGCCAGATTACTACCTGGCCAGTGCGACAGGTAAAATGTGACGACAGTGACAAAGGTGTGCAAACGACATGTGCACAACTCAAACAGAACCTCTGACTGCAGATGCTAAGAAAAAAAAGCAAAAAAAAAAACATATCCTTGTCAGATATAAATCTGAAGTCCACGTACACGTATCCCATCCACTTACAGATAAATTAATATTAAAAACGAATAGGCTGAACAATTAGAATGTAAGTGTGATCATGACTAAAGTTTAATGAAGACTCTCTTCACGCAATTTACACCATAATACATGATAACAACGGCAAAGGGTCAACAAGAACTGAGATTAAAATATGTTGATGGCCAAGGGTCAACAAGAACTGAGATTAAAATATGTTGATGGCCAAGGGTCAACAAGAACTGAAATTAAAATATGTTGATTGCCAGACTGTTGTAAGGAAGTTATTTTTTGTTGTTGTATCGGCTTCACACTTTGAAATAAAATTATATAAATTATCTTAAATAAAGATTGAGCACTCAGTGTACACAATTATTTATATCACATGAAGTCAAATTAATACACCAAAATCAAATTGTAACCAGGTTTGCAATAATAAATGTAAACTATGTGTACTTTGTGAAAAGTCAACCTACATGTACTTTCTCAACCCCGAATCGATTCTGTTCAAGATCTCCACCACCAATCCAACTCTAAGAAAATCATGAGTATGAGGACACCATGACATGTCAGTATTACGGTAAAAACCTCTCCCGGGCACGCCACCAGCTTGTCAGTCTATCCCACCTTTTACAGTCGTGCATGTGTAATTCTTTTTGTCGGTGTTTAACATCATACACTTGAACAAAATTGATTTATAGGGATTTGGAAGGATAGTGGTCACATGACTGAACCATCGTTAACTCCTAGGTAAACATCCAAGCATAGTTATGTATACATGTATTGAAGGACGGCAGGATGGAAGCAGAGTACAGTGAGGCAAACAACACTGGCTTGTTTTAGAGAACACTTATACCAGACAGACAAAAGTCCTCACCGTACATGTAAGTTTATCAGAGACAATAGTTCAGGTCATGTGGGTATTCATAGATATAAATTAATAAACCAAATTGGTTTGTTTCTCAATCACTACGGCAACTTGCTTAAAAAGAAAATGAGTAAAGTTTGATGCAGATTATCTCCTGTTTTTGTCTCCGTTCTTTTTGGGCTGCACGCAGACATAAATTATGGTGTGTGTGGCCTCTCTACCTCATATACAGAGGAGAATCAATTACTGTTCTGGGTGAGGATGTCCATTTAACGAGAACTGATTTAAATACTATATCAACACAGTAGGTTTGTCAGTGTAAAAGAAACACAACACATGTACCATGCATTCAGAATGTGTTCATCAGGCCTCTGGTTTCAGGGGGAATAACTCTCAGAGAGACAATCACTAAGCTGAGCTCAGAGGGGCGATCTCCAGGGTTTCCACAGTACGTGACTACATAGCTGTTCATGTATTTGTATAGTTTTTGCTCGTAACTGATGACAAAAACACAAAATGCTGGTTGCATTTTTTCATTTATGTGAATCTCCATGTATTCCAATAAATCCCAACACAAACTGGATCATCCATGCCAAAGGCTGATGCATGTAACTGTATGTACCAATGATCTGAAGGCACCAAAACTTGCTGTGAGGAGGCTAAAGGCTATGGAGGAGTCTAACAGATTACAAAGTCATAGACTGAAATAAAATTAGTAAGTCTGATCATGAAACATTCAACACTTAAAGGCACAGGAAACACTAAATGAAGGACACGAACATGTATTCGATGAAAGGCCAATGAACGCTGTCCAGGAAAACAGTCTGATGGATTTTTGTCAGAATTTTGGTAAAATGGTTTTTGAACATCAGATTCTACAGTGGTCTGTGGTGACTCAGGTTATTTGTGATGTCGCAAACATATTTTTTTCTTGAAATACAGCGTAGTTCTTTCAAGGTCCATTGGATGAATGTATGCATAGGCATTTATGTGTATACAATGATGAAATGTAGCAGACTGTGTGTTAAGAGACAAAAACCTCATCGAACGTCACTGGTCACATAATGTGATCAGAAAAGGCCACTGTACAATCCAATGTTGAAAATGCACTTTATTGGGTTGAAAAAATTCCTTAAAAATAAATCCAACTATTTTAGTGGACAGTATTTATAGTCTTTCATGTGACATATACTTCACATTGGTGTTTTCTTTTCCTTTAACCATACAATTATCACTGTAAAAGTTACATGTATCTCACAAGTTTAGAATTTACTCACAAGGAAGTGCCGTAACTCTTGCAGGCTTTGATAAATGGCATGTTGTTGAACATACAGTCTGGAGTCCCAACCAGTGATTTATGCAAATAGCTCACATAGCTGGATAAAGACTGACACTTAACTTGTTTGTTTTCTAACTCAGCATCAAGTACCATACAGTTTTCTGGTATTTGGTGTTGTGTGAAAACCATGGCAACCATAAACAACAAACATCTTGTTACATACCGGTGCTGTTTATTCTTTAACTGTGGAGCTTATGTGGCAGTGAGATGTTTACATTTGATCAAATTCTAATGAAATCTAAACATAACGAATAAACACCATAATTAAGGTCTCTCACTGTAAAATATACTTGATCTGCTGTTCCATTACATCAAGTTTATGACGACATTAAAAGTTTTAACCTAACACTGAAATAGTAGATCAACATGAACATGTGCATTTCAAATAAGTCTGAATTTGTTCTTCTGTTTTTTTTTCTCTAACCATTGCTAGAACTGCAGCAATAACAACAACCATCCAAGTGATGGACAACAAAACCTGCCCTGTCTAAATGCGTGCATTTCAAGCATAACTGTTGTAGGGCTGATCTGAGAACAGCTCTGCAGACGACTGTCCCTCAAAACCATGCTGACATCACACTTTGGAGAAAGTTGTGCTTTTGTCACTCCTGAAGAATGTCTTGTGCGTTATCTATATGAGCATGAACCGCTGCCAAATTCTGCATCGGTGCTGGCATGCATGTGTGCAGTCTCTGCACCAATGCTTGTCGGCTACACCCATAATTACCAAAATTTGCAGGCAGTGAAATCGGATGCTGCTGTAGGTAATATGTTTTGCAGAGATAGCTGCTGGGGAAGATAATATCAACTATTCTGAGGGACAACATGCACTTGAAGAAAGGGAGAAAAACGGTTTCTGATTATCAAAAACAGATGCATGCAAATTTGAACACTATCGGGTTCAACACTTGCAAAAAAAAAGGTAAATAAATAAATAATAAGGCTCCCACACAATTTGCTTCCTTCCATATTTTTTTGCTCTTTTTGGGGCTTGTTATGAAAGTGTTGTTGCACAGCTAGGCTGCAGTGTGTTGTGGTAAAGGCTGATTTATGGACCTACAAGTAGATCATGTTTGACTGAATTTGTTTGCTGACATTACACACGTACAAACAGACCTGTATGAAGTGCATGTATCATAGCCTGCACATCCTGTACTTACTTTCCCAAACTTGCCAAGTATCCCACACTCGAAATCCATCCCCATCCAACACCTTTGTAAATCGAAATCGAAATCCATTACATCCAACACCTTTGTAAATCGAAATCGAAATCCATCCCCATCCAACACCTTTGTAAATCGAAATCGAAATCCATCCCCATCCAACACCTTTGTAAATCGAAATCGAAATCCATCCCCATCCAACACCTTTGTAAATCGAAATCGAAATCCATCCCCATCCAACACCTTTGTAAATCGAAATCGATCCCCATCCAACACCTTTGTGAATCATGAAGACTTTGTGGATCAGTAACGGCCAGTGATGGAAAACTTCATGCAACACCGCTTGAAATAAGTCTATGTATACATGTTGTACAATGTATACAGGTATGTGTGAGCAATGATGTTATTATGCGTGTGAACACGTATACAGTATCATTAAAATATAATATACATGTACAAATGCACTTTCAGAGGCATGTGAAAGTCTTAAAAATGTTAGTTTGGCTGTCAATACTGAAGTTTTTCTGATGGAAATTAAACTAAAACTAAAAATATGGTACATGAATAAATCACAATCAAGAAAAATGTGGCGTTTGAAAAATGCTAAACTTTAGGTGAAATACACTCATTGTTTACATGTTTACAGTCATACACGTTTAATTATGTGTGTATGACTTTTTCTGCAGAAAAAGTTGCATAAGTTTGCAAAAAATGTGAAAGTCCCCTCCTTAAGTCAATGGTGGCTTTGGCCTACAAGTTTGCATGTAAAAAATTTGACGGAGTGACCGACAGACCAAGTGAATTATACAGTTGCTTGTCACAGCTAAAAAAAAAAACCACAAAAAGAAAGAAAAGTAAATGCACACAAGTCAAAATTGTGAATGTTTAAGGATTTTTTTACATAAAATCCACGAAAAAAGCCGGCAATGTGGATGAATTACAGTTCAATCTAGCCCTCTCGGTCTGCCAGTTAATAACAGCTGCTTACAAAGGCCACATATGCAAATGATACAAGGATATATTTGTTAATTAAATGCATGTGCATTTTGGATGTCACAAGCAGATGTAAATCTTCTGCCTGACAGTGTAGTGAGGCATGTTAAACACGTAGCAACTCTAATGGTTTTTGTCAGTAACATTCATCCAATATGTTTCCTAGGAA
This sequence comes from Liolophura sinensis, assembly GCF_032854445.1. Taxonomy (NCBI): domain Eukaryota; kingdom Metazoa; phylum Mollusca; class Polyplacophora; order Chitonida; family Chitonidae; genus Liolophura; species Liolophura sinensis. The sequence goes on from NC_088306.1 coordinate 27,337,115, forward strand.
TATGCACCGTTCAAAACCGTAGGAAAGTCAAATCAAAGTCAATGTCCATTTCACTTGTGAAAAGATGTTACAAATTATGTCACTTAGATTAAACTTCAAAGAAAAACAAAAACTGAATTTCCAAGAATGCCTGTGTTTTTCACATGTCAAAGACATATTTTACTCACTAAGGTTCTGCAAAAAGAAAAAAAAAGAAATAAAAAATAGAGAGCATGCAAGTAAATATTTCAAAGCAATGATTAGTTCTTGTTACAAAATTCCATTCCTGTTAACCAGTTGTAAATTGCCATTTGCCCGCCCACAAAATTCTTTGCTTCCATAGACCTATACATGCAGCATATAAAATACTGCCTTATGCTCAGAAGGCTAAATACATTCTTCATATATCAGCTCTATTTCTGTAATATTATATCATTTTTTTCTTTCTCTCTGGTTTCATTTATCACCAGTGAGCAGACCAGATGAGGAAAGTGGTGAGGGGCTAGAGAAGGGGAAGTTGGAAGTGTATCTGTATAGATGCTGAGAGGCTCAATTGGGGTGAGACCAAGAGATGAACTGATGCCATTTGTTAATATTCATTCATCCTTTTTTTTTTATTCATGCTTTACAATGCAACATTTATGTGTATCTCATGTGTACATGTATGTGTATCTCACGTGTACATGTATGTGTATCTCACGTGTACATGTATGTGTATCTCACATGTACATGTAGGTGTATTAAAGCAGCAAGACTTCCTGGAGGACAAGAATCCATACAAACCATCGCACTGGTGCACAGTATGTAAAAAGATTTCTGATAAACTTCCCACTTAAAGCTGCATCCAGTTGGCAGAAGGAACCATAAATTTTAACAGTTTTTAGTCAGCCAATGTCTTTAACTATTTGTACATTTTTTTATCATGACAACATGCATGTACATTAATAGATATAAGGTCTCTGCTCATGTTTAAAACGCATACAAATGTATCAGTTTAAAATAAGATTTCAAACTTCCAAACTGAAGTATGCAACACTCAATAATTTGTACCAGTAATTTTGGTTTCCTTTTTTCTTTCATCTTCTTTTTTCATAATAAATTGTACCTGTTGAAACATTTTGTCTTCAAACACTGTGACATACTTTTAAAACTATCTTTGATCATGCATTAACAAAACAACAACATTTAAATCACTTTTTTTGAGCAGTTTTTTTTTTGTTATGTTAAAACTGCTGTAATATATATCCTTAAGTTTCACAACATTTACATTTATCAAGTTAAAACTGTTTCATAGACATAAAGGGTTGCTTATATTCATCGCAGGAAAAAATGAATTCCAATGATTCTATTGTTACAAATGTGATGGATAACCTTGCCTAATGTCAAAAACAGGAAATCTGGAACACATACATTATTGTGCCACAACGACAACGAAACCCCTCATTTGAATCAATAGCTGACTTTGTATTCAAGATGATTTTGCTTCAGCTGACTGCAAGTGGTTCATCTTCCCCACTGACTACCAGCACTTGGGAAGGCGATCAGTTCATGCCGTGAAATCTCAAGAGTTTCATGCTGATAACGTAAACAGCCTAAAGATTGCTCACAACAAAGTTGCACATGACACCAGATTGTCAGTTCTTTGTATTTATTTCATAAAGGTGTTTTGAGGTTTGTTTTGGAAGTACTGGAAATGCAAGTTTTAGCAGCAAAATCCAATATTTTAGGACAATGATTTGAATCTATAAATACACTTTTTTGGGGATGAAATTGTGGGTGATTTACCCTACTGAGTATCCACAGACGTGTATGTACAATTAACTGTGTGATTATTGGCTGTTGGGTGCGGGTCGGTGGGAGGGTGAGGAGAGAAGAATGGGTGCATGTACAGTGTACATGTAGACAAACTATCTACATGACAATCTCTTTTTCCTCCAACGTATATCTTGGTACAACGGACAACAGTTCACAAGTAAAAAGATCAATAATAAATAGGTGTATGCATGTGCACATCTGCTGGACAAAGTGCAAAATTATCAGTACTAGACTAGACCAATTAAAATCGTTCTTTTACGGTCAGAATAAAACTTTTAATGTCGAATTAGATAAGATATACAAATAAAAATCAATCTTGAAAATCATCAAATTTGTGGGTCATTTTCCCCGCTTGGAACATATTTAAACAATCTGAATGCTTCAAAAACAGAAAAATTTCATAAAATCATCACGCAAACTAAAGAGGGGTATATTTCTATTTATTTCTATTTCATTTTTGGTCTGTTTAGTGTTGGCTTGCCCATAAGACACAAACAAAAATTGAAATTGCCTTATTTCCCTTTTTTGGGGGGCTTTAATACATCTAATTATGTAGTGTACCTGTATATTAAGCAAAGAAGCAAGACTTAATTTTCCATGTTATGAGGTGAAGTTGTTTGAAAGGCCAATTTCATAAGCTGTCCTGTTTTACAGGATAAACTAGAAATCAGTAGTTTGCCTAAAGGTAATTAAAATTATCCCACCCCCCAAAAAAACATAACCTTGAAAAAAACAAACAAAATTAACAACAATAACAAGTGTTTTGGCTAGGTTTACAAAATGAAATTGCTTGATGTTACACTGCATTACTGTCATCCTAAAACATAGTTTACATCTGAAACAATACTGTGTATACTTTTATGTACTTATGTGTATACTTACATGTATGTGTGTACTTAACTGTATACTTATGCATGTACTTAAGTATATAGTTATGCATGTACTTAAGTGTATAGTTATGCATGTAATTATGTGTAATTATCTGTGTACTCATGTGTATACTTATGTCTATACTCATATGTATATTTATTTCTGTACTTATGTGTATACTTGTGTATATTTATGTGTGTACTCATGTGTGCACTTGTGTATAAACATGTGTACTGAGGATTCAATAGATCCTTTTCTCAACTAGAGAAACAAAACAGGTAAGCCAGTCAAGCAGGTAAACAAAGGATACATGTAGATGTGATTAAACAGTACTCTGGTATTAAGGGATTAACAGGTTTAAACTGGGTAGGGATCTTGGTAGTTTTGGAGGATTAACAGATCATAAGCCACAGGGAGATAAAAACCTTGATCTATATTCAGACTTGGCTTTAACCACTTATCTGGATGACTCCCTGTAGTTTCTATTTCTTCCAGTTGGGTTGATTGGAGTTTGAGGTCGTGACCATGTTCCAGCTGATGTTATGGGAACACCCTAGTAAAACTACACGTAGATGTACAAAGAGGTTATCTCTTTGTTTTTAGAACATCATAACTTCACTGATGGTGCCCTACATTCGTTTTTACAAAAATGTTCCAGTTTTTGCTGTCATTAACTTTCTGAAGAAAAAGCTTTGATGTAATGAGGTTCTAAATCCAACAGGAACAAGCCATGGTGTTGTGAGTAAATTACAGATTGTCCAGAATTGAACAGTTTATTTCTGCAGGGCAAACATGAGGTACAAATTGTATCAGGTATGCAAAATAACAGAAAATACACCACAGTCTTCACTGTTTAATTACTCGGATTACGGTCACTTTCAGAACAAAAACCTTTGTAGTCCACTTGATCACAACCTTCACCATTAAGTTATAAATTTTAGTCCAACTGTAAAGCCTTAAGAACTATATACTTCCTGATTTATGAGCAAACACATAATGACAGTAAATACACACTCTGGCAAATAAACTCCCCAACCAGATCTATCTGAAAAAACACAGCAAAACTGAGATAAGACCTACAACTGCTGTCAAGTAAACATAAAAGCACACACCTATTTTATTCTCATAATATTTAGGATGTCCCAGAAATGCAAACAGGAAGAGAAACACATTACAAACAATATATTTACATGCCGTTTACACATTCCTTTAAATTATAACATAACATCCTCATAAACCAGAAGCATATCCTAGGACACACCGTAAATTTGACTGCTCAGCAGATTTTGTCTACGTGTAAATCATTCCACCTGTGTACCAGCAATAAAAATACCCCTGCTGACCCTCACTGCACTGACTTGGTCTGGTATATCAAGTACACTGTACAAATATTTAGACAAACTGTCCAAGTATTTGAAATTTCCCATGCTTGACAACTGGCCCAGCTGTGAAAGCCATTTTCTGACCATTTTACTGTCTGACCATTTTACTGTCCAACTATCTAATACATCAACTGACCATCTGGCTAGAGGGGTCACTCCTGCCCTGGTTTAGTTCTAAAGTGGATGTGTGCCAGAGCCCATCTCTGTGAAAAGGCATGCTTGTATGTTTACCTTAAAGCAGTGGTAAATATTTATCTAACACACATTTCTGGATGTGAACCAACTATCAAAAAGGCACTGGGAAACAATATGTATGGGTCAATCATTTATGTTTCACAAATAAAGTAGAATAAACATGATTTTCTTAATCTTTACTCTAGTCTGATAAATACAGAACTTCAACATTTGTACTAAGCATAATTTTAAAGCATCAAAACCCTAAGGACAACGGTTCTGTCCTGTTTTGTAAAAGTGACACACGAAATTCAACCTGCAGATGGCATAGGTCTTTTGAGCTCTGCCTGGGTTCCTCCCACCATAATGCTGGATGCCTTAGTATAAGTGAAATATACTTGAGTATGGCATAAAACTCTAATCAGCTGAATAAATAAATAAACATGAATTCCAAATAAAGATACCGTCTACCAACCATTCACACACCTTTCATTTAAAGTTCACGCACCCTTATTAAAGTGCAATACAAAATTCCAGCAAAACCTAAGCTGCTACACTTATCTTTCCTGTCATGTCCTGATGCTTTACTGTTATTACTGCCAGAATAAACACTGGCATGACACTTGACCGCAAACAATAAAGGATGTTTCTGTTGTAGCCTGGGTCCAAGATGGCGCAGGATACCAAATAGCCTGGAGATTCTATCTAATCATAAAAGACTCCTCATGAAACTTTTGAAGAGGGCGGTTTGAGCTTCTTTGCACAGAGTAAAACTACCTGTTGCAATTATACATAGTGATAAGGCCTAAATGTATACGTAAAATCGTCCCAAGCGTTTTAAGATTAGTGTTTTGGCATCCAAAGGATGAGCGACATTGGCGAGATGGAGTATTTTCTCAGAAAATATGCTCATCTGAACTCCACGAATCTTACTCATAAACCATCACAACACGACACATAAACAAATGATCCGAGGCGGCAATTCTTGATTAGAGTTAAAAATACACGTCTAACCTTTACCACTTTCACGAAACTTCGCAAGTCATATTTCTCAGAAATTTTTAAAAACACATCTAGGTTACAGTGCCATGAGGCAAGGTTATGTACAAGCAAAGTTGCAAAATTTTGATTGAGGAAGAGGAATGTGTCATGGGGTCTAGAAAAGCCACGAACAGGATGGGTTCTTTGGGTACATAAAAGCGACCAGTGGCAGGGTCATGGGGTCTAGAAAAGACATAAACAGAATGGGTTCTTTGGGTCCATAAAAGCGACCAGTGGCAGGGTCATGGGGTCTAGAAAAGGCATAAACAGGATGGGTTCTTTGGGTCAATAAAAGTGACCAGTGGTAGGGTCATGGGGTCTAGAAAAGACATAAACAGGATGGGTTCTTTGGGTCAATAAAAGTGACCAGTGGTAGGGTCATGGGGTCTAGAAAAGGCATAAACAGGATGGGTTCTTTGGGTCAATAAAAGTGACCAGTGGTAGGGTCATGGGGTCTAGAAAAGGCATAAACAGGATGGGTTCTTTGGGTCAATAAAAGTGACCAGTGGTAGGGTCATGGGGTCTAGAAAAGACACAGGTCTGGTGTATGTTGTCATGATATCATACAAAATCTACCCAATCCATTCTGGACAGGTAAAAAAATGACTGTCAAAAGCCAAAAACTCAACACCCTGCATTATCCACAAATGCAAATATTGCAGATTTTAAGGACTTGGCCATCACTCGCATCAGGTTTGAACACAAGCCTCCTTGTAATAAGGTTACGGGAGAAGTATGCCCATAGATAAGACCCCCAAGACACCCCAGGCAGCTGGCAACAGAGCAATGAATATGCCTTCAGACCAAAATAACTCTGATCTTTCTCTCTTTATCAAACTCAGCTAATTGAATTTTCCCAGACAGAAATGTCTGGCACTCCATTATCTTTAACAGATTCTGCTTAAAAGTACACCATGTTTATACATATTCCCCGGCACGATTACTGGACATGTCAAAGGTACGCCATTGGCCCAGAAATGCAGCAGTAAACAATATGATATATTGCAGGTCACCTCAAGTCAACAGTACGGCCACTGGCCCAGAAATGCAACAGTAAACAATATGATATACTGCAGGTCACCTCAAGTCAACAGTACGGCCCCTGGCCCAGAAATGCAACAGTGAACAATATGATATACTGCAGGTCACCTCAAGTCAACAGTACGGCCCCTGGCCCAGAAATGCAACAGTGAACAATATGATATACTGCAGGTCACCTCAAGTCAACAGTTGGGCCACTGGCCCAGAAATGCAACAGTGAACAATATGATATACTGCAGGACACCTCAAGTCAACAGTACGGCCACTGGCCCAGAAATGCAACAGTAAACAATATGATATACAGCAGGTCACCTCAAGTCAACAGTACGGCCACTGGCCCAGAAATGCAACAGTAAACAATATGATATACTGCAGGTCACCTCAAGTCAACAGTACGGCCACTGGCCCAGAAATGCAACAGTAAACAATATGATATACTGCAGGTCACCTCAAGTCAACAGTTGGGCCACTGGCCCAGAAATGCAACAGTAAACAATATGATATACTGCAGGTCACCTCAAGTCAACAGTACGGCCACTGGCCCAGAAATGCAACAGTAAACAATATGATATACTGCAGGTCACCTCAAGTTAGCAGTACAGCCACTGGCCCAGAAATGCAACAGTAAACAATATGATATACTGCAGGACACCTCAAGTCAACAGTACAGTCACTGGCCCAGAAATGCAACAGTGACCAATATGATATACTGCAGATCACCTCAAGTCAACAGTTGGGCCACTGGCCCAGAAATGCAACAGTGAACAATATGATACATGTATACTGCATTTTGCCTCAACTTTAACATGTTTCAAGCAACACGTTTTGCTTAATTCTCAGTTATTCATCCACCTTATTGAGACAAGATTTTGTTAAGAATTATTTCTTAGAAAAACTTACATGTTGGCATCAATAATATCATTTCAAGGCCTTTTTTATGTGCTTATAAATGTGCATGTTTAGATGGCAAACTTCGCGTGAGTGACTGAGAATGAGTGCTTGGGTGAGTGACTGAGAATGAGTGCTTGGGGAAATCTTCAGGTGAATGACTGAGAATGATTGCTTGGGGAAAACTTCAGGTGAGTGACTGAGAATGAGTGCTTGGGGGTGAAACTTCAGGTGAAATACAACAGATCTGTATGATTTCCACATGCAACTCACTGACAGACTTCAACCACAGGCCAAAGTCTGTAAACCTACTTTCCAGACCACTTTCACAACATTCATTACATCGCAAATTACATTGTCATATTCTCTTTTATTCAGACCATTTGATGGGCAGAAATTTGCCCCTCTCAGGCTGTCTAACATCCTACCTTTCAAGATTAGTCATTCTCTTAACAAATGGCTTGAATACAGGACCATACTAACTTTTAATGGGTGTCACAGCTATTACAAATCAGCGTTTCTTTTTTTCCAAGGACAGAAGACATAAAGGTCAAAACAGGCAGTTAGCCCGGGGGGGGAAAAGGGTGTTAATCCTTCTGGAATCTCACAACATGTACCAAACTTGGACATCACACACACAAACGTACATGTCATTTAGTAAACGCCTGAATGACCACAGAACAAACTATATGCCGTGGGCTCAAATTCCTGTATTAAGTTCTATATTAACAGTTTTACATGTATATGCATAGGCCATAATGTGAACCATTCTTACGAATAATTTATTTTATTTTTAATTATTTATGACTGTTTTACATATTACATGGTCAAGATTACTGTAATTCTCCAATCAGTTTATTCTAAAGTCATTATTCTTTGCAGACTGTCCATAAATTGCACTGTAAGTTGGTCTTTCACATATGTGAAAAGGTTGAGGAATTAGGGTACTGGCCTGAGCGAACTCCCTGTAAACATGTAGCTAAACTAGAAGGAGCTGGATTTGAACCCATGTCCTCAGTAGTAAGAGAGGATAATCAGCTGCTAAACACTTCCCCTGAATGAGCCTGCGAGGGCGCTGGGCCAAGTTTCATTAAGCTCTCTTAATGTTACAAGCTGGCAACTACCATGATGACGTAATCCTTACAGTACTGGTTGCCTTGGTAGTCAAGTGAACGTAATGTTAAAGGCGCTTTGTGAAACAGAGCCCAGCCCATGAATCACCTATGGACATGAAACAGGGCCCAGCCCATGATTCACCTATGGACATGAAACAGGGCCCAGCCCATGATTCACGTATGGACATGAAACAGGGCCCAGCCCATGAATCACGTATGGACATGAAACAGGGCCCAGCCCATGAATCACCTAAGGACATGAAACAGGGCCCAGCCCATGAATCACCTATGGACATGAAACAGGGCCCAGCCCATGGAGCACCTATGGACATGAAACAGGGCCCAGCCCATGAATCACCTATGGACATAAAACAGGGCCCAGCCCATGAATCACCTATGGACATGAAACAGGGCCCAGCCCATGGAGCACCTATGGACATGAAACAGGGCCCAGCCCATGAATCACCTATGGACATTTGTCCTAATGTGAATATATACGTCCACCTGGACAGGGGAATAGAGTTTATGACAGTGTACTTTATGCCACGTGGACAACAACATTTCTGCATGCATACCTGCTTGAATTCTCAGTACACATGTGCACACACAGTAAAAATAGAGCTCTGGTCTTTAAAAAAAAAGAAATCCCCAAATGGCCGACACACACGATAAGACAATTAACATAGCTATGTTAACAGCCTTTTCGTGTCACAAATGCATGTCCAATTTGTCGCACTCAAGACAGTGACCCCCAACTCATTTTCCCCATGTAGAATATGTTACCGTACACTTCCTAATTTTCGGATAAGGCGATATAAATTTTTTGTGTTTTATAGTTGAGCCAATAATTAAAAACCCAAAAACGTACTATCAATAATACCTAAAATCCACATGTTTATTTTGTTTGATCTGTATGTTCTTAGGATCTTCATGTTTTTCAAGACTTCATGTAATTACGTCTCCAACGGGAAAAATTGTTAGCATATTCTACATTTTCCTAAAATTGGAATATTGTCATGTTTTATTCTTCTTCAACACTTAAAAGATTTATTCTCATTGCACCCAACACATTACACGGATCAAAGAATCACTTGATGACAGGGTCAGAAAATAGACCTGAAACAAATCTACTTCCTTCACACAAACACAGACGATCACAGGATGACCAGGAGATGATATGCTGAAATGTAGTGCCCACTTTTTGTCTGACATCTATACTACAAACGCCGAAGGATTTCATTTTAAAGAAACTGATTTATTGCATATAAAATATTAGCCTATGTAACTTTATTTTTATCATAATTACAGCACAAGTTATTCCACTGAAAGCCAAAGAAATACTAGTTTGAATGTATAGAATAAGGGGTACTATTTGTACACAGCCTGACAAAAGCGGGCACCCAAGACATACAGAAAAGTCAAAAATAGCTGTTTTATATTACCCAGGATAAGACATTTGACCCCTGTTTGTAAATAATCCCCCCAATATCAGCACATGTCAGCTCTTTCATAAATCAAACAGTCGTGTGGAACACCCAAATATTTGATCAAATCAAATAAGGCAAGTCTCTCTCCAATACCACACACAGCCATTAAAAGTCACACTGAATATAAAAAACAGTCTGGTATCTGCAACATCAAACAGTGAAGTTTAGTCCAAAGCTTCTTCTGGAGGTTTATTGCCCTGGTGTCAACAATATATCGGAAAGTTTAGATTTGCAAATAAACTTTTTAGTACCCTCTAGGCAATTCACTAGGAAAACTGACCCTACCAGTAATTCAGCTATTCCCTGTTGAAAATGAACCTCCTTGAAGACACAGTCAATTAATACTGGCATGAAAACTTGCCAACATGTGGATCCACAAATTACAGAGTGTAGATGGTCATGTATAAAAAATATATTTAGAAACCTGGAGAAGGCCTTCAGGGACGAGGTTCTAAACTTTCATTAGTGGCCTATTAACGTTTTTTTTTTAAATTTAAACATTAAATAAAAGGTTAAAAACTTCAAAAGATCAATAACCTTCTCAGCCGAATTATCTCAGATATAAAATTCCATTTGCTGAGTGCATTTTATACAATAATAAATGCATTAGACATTTTAGTCCAATTTTGGACTTCTTAATTCACCACAGTATTTCTATTTTTTACACCATTCCTTGCTCTGTTGTCATGACAATGTGGTGGCTTTAGGTGACACCAATTTTAGTTTGCATTTTACATGCCAAACCAACACAAAAAATCCAAAATTGGAATAAAAGTAAAATCTAAAATCCACCTTGTTATTTTGTTTCTTCTTACAATTTTCCTGTTTTTCAGTGATTTTCATTCCAGTATGTATGTCTCTAACAGGACCAACTGCTGAGGCAATCCTCATTTCTAAATAGTTGGACGATTTTTTAATTTTATTTTCATCATCTCTCACCCCCCCCCCCCCCCTCCAAAAAAAAAAAAAATAAATGTTAAAAGGTGTGGTCATACTGGTTTGACTTGATGAAGATCCTGAGCTACTCAGTCGCTTTCACACCTTTTCACATGACTACAATCCATGTTTTACACCTGTCCGTTTTTTATTTCAACTACAGCCTCGGGTCTCTCTACTTCCAGTCAAAATCCTGTTTACCACAAATGTTTGTCTTGTTTGGCAAGAGAGGTAATGTTTGTAAAGCTTCAGACGTTTACACACTGTCTAATGCCAAAGCAAACATGATGTAATTCAATATTGTACAACTACATGCACATGTACAAAACAACCCAATACTTTCTTTTCAGCATGTTTCCTTCAAAATCAAATAGATCACCTTTTGTTAAACTACCCTAATTCTTCAAGCTTTTCACATATGAAAAAGCAACTTCCAGTGCAATTTAAGCATGCTTATAGCTTGAGTTTGTAGACAAAACAATACATTAGGTGGATTGGCCCATTTCAGGCCGTCATAAAAAAATATAATTTTATCAGTGAACACAGAATAATGCCTTCAAAATATGCTTGAATGAACACCTAGCAAACATGTTGAAAGGTTGAAGAATTACAGTACACTGTAACGTAACATGGAGTTCAAGATGGATTCAAGAGAAACGTATTGGGAGACTGATACCTTTCTAAAACACAGGGGGGAAGTTGTTCGAAAGTGTATGAAACGTTAAGCCAGGCTTAAATCTTAATACCAGCCTTGGCCCAATGCGAAGTTAATGTGATTTTAGTCCAGACTAAAGTTAATAGCAGACTTATCTGCTAATATATTCCTGAAAATGAGCCCCTGAGGTGCATTTTTTAAAACTGGGATTAAGCATCCATCCATTGACACCAATCCCACGCCCAACCCTTTGATAGTTTGTCCTTTATACACATAACATTCTGAAGGGTGCGACTACTTCAGGCACTCTTGTTCAACCCATCCATAAATTTGACGGCTCTCAAATTAAATGACTTTTGAATCTGACTTTTTTTTTTCAACCAATGTCACAACAAACACTAGTGTGTCAAGGTTATTCCTTGATGCCTTCACTCCATAAAGTTTCATTTACAAGGAATATAATTGTTCAGTAGGTCAACATGGACAGAACGTCCAGAAATTCTGGCGCTTTGCTTCAATACCTAAGTGTCTAATACCACTTAACCTGTAGCTTGGGGTTGAATATTCCTTATTAGAATTCCACGTTCAGTTGGATACATGACTTAACAGATGCAATCAAAGAGCAAATGAGATACATATTTTGACTAATCAATCAAATTAGCATGTTTTTCAATTTTTGGATACCGATTCCATTCGTCTTGAGAATTCCTTGCATTTTTCCGTCATCATTGAAAATTGTTGACTGCTTCTCTTTGCATGATTCAGTCCCAATTTCTTACTTCATATACTTTTTCAGTTCTTTGACGATTTGTGTTCAATGTAATTTTGGAAATTTGCGCTGGGATTATTGACCTGGAACATTTATTTCGGTTTGTGCATAAAATTAGTCGAAAAATTCCGGAGTATCATGCTAAACCCCTGAACCAAAGAAATACGACCCAGGCGCTCTCACATATCTGGTCTCTGTGAGTCCAGCTCATGCTGGCTTCCTCTCCGGCCATACATAGGAAGGTCTGCCAGCAACCTGCAGATGACCCTAAGTTTCTCCTGGGCTCTGCTCGGGTTCTTCCCACTATGATGCTGGCTGCCGTTGTATAAGTGAGATATCCTTGAGTACAACGTACAACACCATTAAATAAATAAACAACAAGGAAATATGTACATAAATGTAGCAATCTGTAAAAAAATGTTGCAGGAAATTTTTCAGATCTGTCCTATACATATACATATATTTTCTATTCCTGTGTTTTTTCTATTTGCAGACACAGCTGACCGATATTCCACAGACGATCAGGAAATATGTATCTGATATTGATCATCATGACTGTGTGCACACGGAGAGTCAATTTCCCAACAGGAAGCCACAGTGATCACATATCTCTGATTTCCCAAATGACAGCACATGCACTATCTGTGTACATCTACAAACATTCTGCTGTAACTCATTTGTGATAACATCACAGAGGCCAATACTCCTCACAGCTCATGTACCTCTCCCTAAGCTCACCTTACGTGCACATGACTACCAAGCCTGACCTTTGGAGGCATGTAGGCTCGTTTAGGCTTAGCCTCACCAATGGTGTCTGACCTTTGGAGGCATGTAGGCTCGTTTAGGCTTAGCCTCACCAATGGTGTCTGACCTTTGGAGGCATGTAGGCTCGTTTAGGCTTAGCCTCACCAATGATGTCCTCTTGCGGAACTATTTAATCAACATTCAGCAATAAAATTCTTTCATGTGTTGATTAAAAGATGTTCTGTATACTTTTGGTAACGAGAATGCATGTGTACACAGTGTTAATAAAAAAAAAAGCTCTCAATTTTCTGACATCATTTCCTGTGTCATCACCATGACCCAGTGACCTTGGATTTCAGGATTTCTGAGCAAAATTTGCCAGTGGTGGTGGTGATATAAAGGAGTATGCACAGAAGCAACACAGCAGTCTTGATACAGCAGCTGTATGTCTGCACAGAGACAACACAGCAGTCTTGATACAGCAAACTGTATGTCTGCACAGAGGCAACATAGCAGTCTTGATACAGTAACTGTACATGTATGTCTGCACAGAGGCAACACACCAGTCGATACAGCGACTGTATGTCTGCACAGAGGCAACACAGCAGCCTTGATACAGCAACTGTATGTCTGCACAGAGGCAACACAGCAGCCTTGATACAGCAACTGTATGTCTGCACAGAGGCAACACAGCAGTCTTGATACAGCAACTGTATGTCTGCACAGAGGCAACACAACAGTCTTGATACAGCAACTGTATGTCTGCACAGAGACAACACAGCAGTCTTGATACAGCAACTGTATGTCTGCACAGAGACAACACAACAGCCTTGATACAGCAACTGTATGTATGCACACAGGCAACACAACAGCCTTGATACAGCAACTGTATGTCTGCACAGAGACAACACACCAGTCGATACAGCAACTGTATGTCTGCACAGAGGCAACACACTTGTCTTGATACAGCAACTGTATGTCTGCACAGAGGCAACACACCAGTCTTGATACAGCAACTGTATGTCTGCACAGAGGCAACACACCAGTCGATACAGCAACTGTATGTCTGCACAGAGGCAACACACCAGTCACAAAAGGCAGCAATAACTGCCATATGCTGTAGTACAACCATGCCCTGTACATCAGTGAAAAGGTTTTGGGAAAAGGCACAAAAGCCAGCAATAACTGCAATGTGCTGTTTTACAAACATGCCCTGTACCTCAGTAAAAAGGTTTTGGGAAAAGGCACATGAAAGACAGCAATAACTGCAATGTGCTGTTTTACAAACATGCCCTGTATTTCAGTAAAAAGGTTTGGGAAAAGGCACATGAAAGACAGCAATAACTGCAATGTGCTGTAAGTGCATATATACTTGTACATGCATGTGTGACAAAAAGAGAGAGTGAGTTACAAATATGGAAAAATGACCAATGTGCAATAGGTCTGTTTGCATTGGCATTTAAAAATGCATCTCACATTCTTGAGCAGCTCATTTGTGAGCACAGCTCTTTTGTACCATTAACCATCACTAACAAACATTTTTGTTATGTTAGTCTAAGAACTTGCAAATCCAACCAAGTTACTAGTTTTTTTGAAGCTCATTGGTACCATATTCCACCAAACTGTCAAATTTTGGACATCAAAAGTGGAATACAGGTAGATTTCACAAGGTGTGCCAGAAGATAGCTCGAAGGTTTGAGAGAGAGATTGCATAACGAGAGAGAAAACCAACATAAGGAAAGGGAACCAAATAATCATGGTAGGAAGGAAGAGCCAAAGCATTAATAAACCTTCTCCTCATGACTCACAAAGACTCTTCTGATTTTAGAACAACCCAACATATGTCCCTCATAGGAGATACTGTGTCAGCTGTATCAGTGTATCTCAGTAATCCTAGAAACACTAATACACACTCCAGCCAAGCTACAACTCTCTAACCCACAGTACCTAGGGCTTGTCTACTGAACACCATCACAGTCCCCACACCCCCAAGTCTGACTCCCAAAGAAAGTGGCTGTACAGATCCTGGTGGAAAATGGGCTGCTGTGGTATAAAAGCCTATGGAGCAGCTAGCTGTATTTAAGCATACATGTCTGTTAGATGAAGGGAATGGTGTGCATGCTCTCAGTCTATGTACTGGTTAAGCCAAGGATAGGTCAGGCATGACAGTAAAGTGCTGACATTTACAGATACTGGCAAGATACGATTTCCGGCAAAAAAATTTAAAATGTCTGGATCATGATCCACATATGTGCACTTTTCGCCACTGTCACATGAACAATAAATGAAGTTTTCAAAGAGACAGTTTCTAGAGATAATACACCAACCACAATACTGAAGAAAATTACAGTCCCCAAAGTCCAACCGCTGGCAAAACCACCCTATACAAACTTTAAAATTTAAAATTCTGTTCCTGTTATTACTGCTTATTATTATTTGACCAGCTAGTTTGAATCACATGCAGAAAACCACACAAAAAATCCTACCCAAAACATGGGAGCATGTGAGCATGGATGGTAGCAACACCGCAGCTTGTTTTCACACGCATATGTACGTGTACATACTGAAGCTATTGCCCTAAACAACACATTATTTGCTATCTTTCTGCATGGTTAAGAAAGTATATAATTGTGAAAAAAATCAGTGAACTGTTGACATAAATAATACATGTATATAAAACATTGCTTTGCACTTCACAGGTTTGTCATTTCCACATTTCATTTAAATATTCACTGTTCAAAATCTTCTTCATGTATATATATATATATATATATATATATATGTGTGTGTGTGTGTGTGTGTGTGTGTGTGTGTGTGTGTATACACACACCAATAATGCACAAGTACATGTACACTGAGTGTGATGTGGGGAGATAAATTGTTTTCAAACTCAATGACACCAATGGGGCGTCATCTCGTGCAAAACACAAATAACAGAACATGATACAAGTACACAGTATGTCCTTCCTGTCCTGTACTTATCATTCCTATTTTTGTGACATTAAAGTCTGTGAATGAATCATTTTTACCCAAAATTTGGTACCTTTCACCTCTGGCAATTCATCTTAAACGACTCAAGTTCCCACCATTAGTCAAGATGGCCGACGTTTCCCTGATCTACCTGGCCAATTAACGCTTCCTGATGTCTGCCAACAGGGACACAAACGGTATCCATCTCTATTATTTTATAATGTCAGAAATCATCAGAATCAGCTTGATCCATCTAGGAAGTGCAAGCATGTGGCAGCCATTTGGTGTGTGCCGTAATGATTCTAGATATTGTGCAGATTAAATGTTCAGTTTTCAAGTCCATCACACTATACATTCACGTGTCCTGTCTGATGGAGGGATGTACTGACGCACATGTCATCCTTGAAGTGCGGATTATGTCGAAATCAGAAATAATCAGGGTACTTATGTTCTGCCAAAATTTGCATAATGGTTCCAAAGTGTAAAAAAAATTAGAAGAAATACAGTATCAAGTCTCCCTGCAGGGACAGTGGTATACCATCTTGTGTAGATTCAAAGGCTCTGTGTGGAGAGAAGAATAGCTGTTTCCAAGCTGTCTACAGAGCAGTTTAGATTCAGTTTCCTCAGGATATCTGGCAGTAGGCGGAGGAGCAAAATTAGACTGCCTGTCCAGGCCACCAGCAGCAGATGGTAACTGGTTCTTGGTTCATGGTAAAAAAATCCATGTCTCTTCCACATGTACATCATAACAAGCATTAAGGAGAGCATGTATCTTTTAGATCGTTCATCAGCAGATATTCGTCACTCAACTTCTGCAAGCACTGAACATTGCAGCTGCAACTCTCTGCATGAGTCATGTACCAAACAAAAAAAACCAAAACGGTTTACTGCAGTAAACCTGAAAGGTGCTATCTCTTTCAAAACGCCTTAGCGGTGACTGGTGTACGTTTCTGAAATAACCATTATGTCAGGAATACACATGCATGTCACTCAGTCCTTAGTTGAGTTGACAGAAGCTAATTCTCTGAAGCTGCCTTCGCCAAACTACTGCACATTTTCTGAAATTGCCTTTACATCACAAACACAAAATGAATGTGTCTCGATCTTCAGTTCACGAGTGCACAAACAAAACATTACTTACAATACTGTTTCTCTGAGAAATACACCTGTCTTCCTTTTATTTAAAACATTTGTGTTTTTGTAATGAAGTTTCAGTTTCAAATCAAACAAATTATCTTTGAAATAAATTTTTATCACACATACACCACCAGATCTTGACTGATCCTGTAATATTCAAGAACTGGCTTGGGAGAGAGGATAAAAAGCAATGTATGGATGACTTGCACTTGCGGCCATGTTGGTTCTCTGATAGAGCTTCTTTGTTCAGGGCATATAGTGAAAGGTACGGTCCACGAGAAACATGCAAATAATTCTGTTGTTGGAGATCCAACATGGCTGCCAAGTGTGAGACACCTGTACACTATTAAATCTGGCATTTTTAATACAGCTACCATGAATGGCAATTAATTCTGCCAATTACACTAATATAAACATGTATTGTATCTACATGTTTCAAACTAAAACCTCACTTCTTCATTTACCTAGAGTAGAATGGCTTTGTGGCACATGCACTTGTAGCGTCACAGCTGATTACACAACCTGGAATGCTGAAAGCAACATCTACAGCTTTATAATAAATGTTTACAGTTAAATGCTCCAAATAATTACACAAACATACTCGTAAGTAAACGTATGTAGAGCTACTGTATTATATAATATCCCTTATAGCTTATTCACAATGTGACACATCGTGACTTGTCCAACATTTATCTGACACCCTTCTCTGTTTACAATAATGAAAGGCAGAAAAGAAATATTTAGCGTCAAAAATAGCTCAGAAAGTCGTCAAACCCGACACCAATACACAATACGTTTTTGTGAACACACATCATTTGACCAAAAAAAAAAACAAACAACAACAACGAGAGATTTCCCATCATCTGGTTTAATTATCCGCTGCCGCAGACGAAGGCCAGCTGACATGTAGTTAGACTGGATGGCTGACACGCATGTCATTTATACAAGCTTCTCAGGACTCACTGCTCTCTCAGATAACCAACTCATTCACTCAGCAAGCAAACTTTGCCGTATGCCTTTGCTTCTTTAAGTTACATGTAAAAAGACATCCCAAATTCTAAGATAAAAAATCTGACAAATGGAGATAATATCTGTAACATTTGGAAACAGACAGCAATGGATGAAAGGTTTGTATACAGATATCCTAACACAGCTAACTAGATACTGGGTAGTGTATACTACACAAGAAATCTCAACTACACCAGGATACCCACCCATATATTACATGACACACATTGTATATGCAGGCTTACAGTGAATCATCCATAATTTCACTGAAAGTTTCACCAACAAACTGCAGCACAGAAAGGTCATTCAATAACTTTGTGAAAATCCAGGGGAAATTATACATATATCTGTAATTCACTGTCAATCACTATACTTTTTTTTACATGATTTTTTTTCAAAAGTTTAGTACAGCAAGGTGATTACTTTTTGAAAAATCCTGAAAACTTATTGATGATATAGTGTAAAGGGTCACTGATGCACCAGATACGGCATGCGCATGTCATTGGGACCAAAAATTAACACCAGCTACGAAATGCGCATGTCATTGGGACCAAAAATCAACACCAGATATGACATGCGCATGTCATTGGGACCAAAAATCAACACCAGACATGACATGCACCCGCATATCATTGGGACAAAAAATCAACACCAGATACCACATGCACCCGCATATCATTGGGACCAAAAATCAACACCAGATATGACATGCGCATATCATTGGGACCACAGAATCAACACCAGATATGACATGCACCCGCATATCATTGGGACAAAAAATCAACACCAGATACGACATGCACCCGCATATCATTGGGACCACAGAAGCAACGCCAGATACGAAATGCATGCACATATCATTGGGACCACAGAATCGACACCAGATACGACATGCACTCGCATGTCATTGGGACCACAGAAGCAACGCCAGATACGAAATGCATGCGCATATCATTGGGACCACAGAATCGACACCAGATACGACATGCACTCGCATGTCATTGGGACCAAAAAGCAACACCAGACATGACATGCACCCGCATATCATTGGGACCACAGAATCAACACCAGATATGACATGCACCCGCATATCATTGGGACCACAGAATCAACTCCAGATATGAAATGCATGCGCATATCATTGGGACCACAGAATCAACACCAGATATGACATGCACCCGCATATCATTGGGACCACAGAATCAACTCCAGATATGAAATGCATGCGCATATCATTGGGACCACAGAATCAACACCAGATATGACATGCACCCGCATATCATTGGGACCACAGAATCAACACCAGATACGACATGCACCCGCATATCATTGGGCCACAAAATCAACACCAGACATGACATGCACCCGCATATCACTGGCACCACAAAGATAGATTTAAACTAATGCATAACATGAGGTCCTATGATAGGATCAGGGTATTATCTGTGGGTTGGGGATGACTGTCAAACAGTTGTAAACTGTCAAAGATAACAGGGACACCAGATACCCTCACGGAAACATAGCAACTGTTAGCAAATGAGATGGACTGGGATGTCACATTATCTAGATGATTTAATACTAAATACTGGTAGTACAACTTCTGCAGTTCAAATGAAACAGAAATACATGGTAAAAAGCAAAATTTTCGCAGTTGAGAAATTGTCTATTTCAAGGGTTCTGAGAGAAACAACAGTCTGTTGTTGTGGGCATACCAAACTACTTTAGCAAGAAATCCAACATTTAAGTTCAGATTTTGATCCACTAATTAGATTAACACAAAGTCTAAAGCATACATGTACATCTATGAAGACACTCTAAATAAACTCAAAAGTCAGATGTCTCCTGAAAATGACAGACAAAACTTGGGCAAAATATCAAAATGTCTACCGAGCAACTTGTCATTTACAATTTACAAGCGCACACTAAGATACCTTAATCTGAATACCTGTGACCTACAGGTACATGTAGACAAAAGCTGTACCAGGGTTACAAGTTTTCTTTACTATATGAATAGTGGAAATAAGATGAGAATTAGCTGTTGAACCCTGTCACAGTGATTAACACCACTTGCCAGATGTACACAAACACTAAACCTGATACCTATGTTACATGTACAGCTGATATGGACGAGTGCAGCATCAAAGTACATCACTGAAAATAATCAGACTACATGTACAGTACACATACAGAGAAAAACCTTACACTCAACATCGGGTAATAATCAGACTACATGTACAGTACACATACAGAGAAAAACCTTACACTCAACATCGGGTAATAATCAGACTACATGTACAGTACACATACAGAGAAAAACCTTACACCCAACATCGGGTAATAATCAGACTACATGTACAGTACACAAACAGAGAAAAACCTTACACCCAACATCGGGTAATAATCAGACTACATGTACAGTACACAAACAGAGAAAAACCTTACACTCAACATCGGGTAATAATCAGACTACATGTACGGTACACATACAGAGAAAAACCTTACACTCAACATCGGGTAATAATCAGACTACATGTACAGTACAGATACAGAGAAAAACCTTACACTCAACATCGGGTAATAATCAGACTACATGTACAGTACATATACAGAGAAAAACCTTACACTCAACATCGGGTAATAATCAGACTACATGTACAGTACACATACAGAGAAAAACCTTACACTCCACATCGGGTAATAATCAGACTACATGTACGGTACACATACAGAGAAAAACCTTACACTCAACATCGGGTAATAATCAGACTACATGTACAGTACACATACAGAGAAAAACCTTACACTCAACATCAGGTAATAATCAGACTACATGTACAGTACATATACAGAGAAAAACCTTACACTCAACATCGGGTAATAATCAGACTACATGTACAGTACACATACAGAGAAAAACCTTACACTCAACATCGGGTAATAATCAGGCTACATGTACAGTACACGTACAGAGAAAAACCTTACACTCAACATCGGGTAATAATCAGGCTACATGTACAGTACACGTACAGAGAAAAACCTTACACCCAACATCGGGTAATAATCAGGCTACATGTACAGTACACATACAGAGAAAAACCTTACACTCAACATCGGGTAATAATCAGGCTACATGTACAGTACACATACAGAGAAAAACCTTACACTCAACATCGGGTAATAATCAGACTACATGTACAGTACACATACAGAGAAAAACCTTACACTCAACATCGGGTAATAATCAGGCTACATGTACAGTACACATACAGAGAAAAACCTTACACTCAACATCGGGTAATAATCAGACTACATGTACAGTACACATACAGAGAAAAACCTTACACTCAACATCGGGTAATAATCAGACTACATGTACAGTACACATACAGAGAAAAACCTTACACTCAACATCGGGTAATAATCAGACTACATGTACAGTACACATACAGAGAAAAACCTTACACTCAACATCGGGTAATAATCAGACTACATGTACAGTACACATACAGAGAAAAACCTTACACTCAACATCGGGTAATAATCAGACTACATGTACAGTACACATACAGAGAAAAACCTTACACTCAACATCGGGTAATAATCAGGCTACATGTACGGTACACATACAGAGAAAAACCTTACACTCAACATCGGGTAATAATCAGGCTACATGTACGGTACACATACAGAGAAAAACCTTACACTCAACATCGGGTAATAATCAGGCTACATGTACAGTACACATACAGAGAAAAACCTTACACTCAACATCGGGTAATAATCAGGCTACATGTACAGTACACATACAGAGAAAACCCTTACACTCAACATCGGGTAATAATCAGGCTACATGTACAGTACACATACAGAGAAAACCCTTACACTCAACATCGGGTAATAATCAGGCTACATGTACAGTACACATACAGAGAAAAACCTTACACTCAACCTCGGGTAATAATCAGACTACATGTACGGTACACATACAGAGAAAACCCTTACACCCAACATCGGGTAATAATCAGACTACATGTACAGTACACAAACAGAGAAAAACCTTACACCCAACATCGGGTAATAATCAGACTACATGTACAGTACACATACAGAGAAAAACCTTACACTCAACATCGGGTAATAATCAGACTACATGTACAGTACACATACAGAGAAAAACCTTACACTCAACATCGGGTAATAATCAGACTACATGTACAGTACACATACAGAGAAAAACCTTACACCCAACATCGGGTAATGACATTTTTTGTAATTTCATACATCTAACTATCATGTGGACAAAATGTCTTCAAACATGTTCTGGGAACATTCATATGGTAGCTAGCTGGTTAAACTTCAATGTTAGGGAAGTGAAAGCTTACATGATTATCTCAATAAATAAAAATTATGTCAAATTATGAAGATATAATTGTCCAGTGTACATGTACATTAAGTTTGCATGTACATGTAGAGCAGATCCTCACATAATGGATGTGTGTGTGTGTATATATATATATATATATATATATATATATATATATATATATATATATATATATATATATATATAGATACATGTGTGTAACGAACCGGATCAATACATACAGACCAGGCTAACGTAACCATACATACAGTGTGTACATGTGCAAGCGTATGTACTAATATGTTTATTTTTTTATTTGATTGTAATTTTCTATCGCTCTAATCGACAAGAACGTGTCATTTTTAGGATGGAAGCCAATTTTATATTATGAGTAGAAGAAGCCCGCCCAGAGTGAAACGACAACTTTTTTCAAAGTCAAACTATATATGTGCGACATACGTGTTAGCAATTTTGGTGGAATCAAGTAGTCTCAAGCGAAATTCATGTAAGATTACATAGGGCAGCTCCATATTTATTATAATTAAGACAAAATTCTGAAATCTGTTAGCAGACAGACCTAGGCGCCATTGTCGGCGAAGTCATAAGTAACAAGCATGCCAATCATATGTCAGCGGTTTTTGCTTCCAAGGTTCTGAGGAGAGTGGTGGCTGTAGAAACTTTATTCTGTCACAGAATGGAATGGAATCCATGTGTCATGTCACAGCAATACCTTAACCACCAAAGAATTATAACAGTGCCATATTAACTCTTTAACGATGATAGCAACAGAATAATTAAGCTTTAAAAACCAAACACGCTGTGAACATGAATTCATATAAATGTAACACGTATCTCTGACAACTCTGACAAGGAAGAGGTTATTAACTTTGACCTTTCTGTCAAAAAAAATGTTAAACGTCCACACTTAGCCATTCTTAACGCCTTGCACACATTTGTGACAGGGTCACACAAGCCTTCATGATCACGCGATATTACAATGCCAGAATTACACACGTTCAACGTTACACTGCGCATCGCAGTCACTGGATGAAATGTCAATAATGCCATGGCACGATGACATGGCTAACCCTCTGGAGTATAAACACAAATTCCTCCAATCTCAATCAGACATTATCAGCTTTATAAACAACCATTCCAAGCCCCATGCAGTAGCAAATACCCTCCCTGTTGACATTAGGATATAGTTAAACATCAGTATTTCCATTCCCAGGTTCAGTTTGTCACTGGAACTCCCGTGTAACCAAGAAATGGTGCGTACATAAACAAAGATATGCAACTCAAGCCCTTGTGTCAGTTACTTGAGCTCTACATAATTCTACATTTTTCTAATTTGCTTTCTAAAACTTCAAGGATAAGCATTTTTGATAACAAATTAGACAATAGATTTTGTGAGAACAAAACTGTTTATTCAGAAATTCACACTTTAACATTTCTGCATTCTAAAAATCTCATTTGTAATATAATCTATATTGCTAAGAATTACCAACACACATTCCCTGGGTATAAAGATACCTGGGAATTTTGTACAATGTTACAAGTTAAAATTAAGTGGACAAGTCATGGATGAGAAAAAGTATAAAGAAAATATTTTTGGAGATGGTGTGCTCAGACAGGTCCAAGGCCAGATAGAATATCTGGGATATCAGAGGGTTGAAACCAATGTTTTAACATAGTGACATATTGACTCATACAGAGATAAAATCGTCATGATGTCATAAACAGTGTCAGAAATGGAGAAAATATGAAGTGTTTACATGTAGCAACATAATTTCAAAGTTCTGTAACCAAAACCTAGAGCCATTTTAGTTCTGCAAAATGTTTGTTCTCTGAAACTGTTGGGAGCCAACCTTATTATCAAGCTGTGTTAAAACTAGCCAGTCAACTGAACAAAAAATATGATGGTTTACTAGTAAAGTTTAAAAAGCTCTTAACAGTTTTAAAGTGAAAAGCTCTTAAAAGTAAGCATCATTGAGTATTGTCTAATTTATCACAAAAGCGTCTGTAGTTGATCAGTGTTGTGGTACCAGGACAACCTACAGATCATGAGTTCAATGTTCAAGACAACCTACAGATCATGAGATCAATGTCCAGGACAACCTACAGATCATGAGATCAATGTCCAGGACAAACTACAGATCATGAGATCAATGTCCAAGACAAACTACAGATCATGAGATCACTGTCCAGGACAACCTACAGATCATGAGATCAATGTCCAAGACAACCTACAGATCATGAGATCAATGTCCAAGACAAACTACAGATCATGAGATCAATGTCCAAGACAAACTACAGATCATGAGATCACTGTCCAGGACAACCTACAGATCATGAGATCAATGTCCAGGACAACCTACAGATCATGAGATCAATGTCCAAGACAAACTACAGATCATGAGATCAATGTCCAAGACAAACTACAGATCATGAGATCAATGTCCAGGACAACCTACAGATCATGAGATCACTGTCCAGGACAACCTACAGATCATGAGATCAATGTCCAAGACAAACTACAGATCATGAGATCACTGTCCAGGACAACCTACAGATCATGAGATCACTGTCGAGGACAACCTACAGATCATGAGATCAATGTCCAAGACAAACAACAGATCATGAGATCAATGTCCAAGACAAACTACAGATCATGAGATCAATGTCCAGGACAACCTACAGATCATGAGATCAATGTCCAAGACAAACTACAGATCATGAGATCAATGTCCAAGACAACCTACAGATCATGAGATCACTGTCCAAGACAAACTACAGATCATGAGATCACTGTGAGCTGCACTCATACAGCTGATATGTCACCAGCATTATACCCGTAGATGTACACGTGTAAGCAGATTCAATCTTGCATGATACTACAAATCTTAATGGGTCTTCACTAATGTTTGTACCATTCAGTTTGAAGCAAGTTCATGTGGCACAAGTATACAGGTATACAATAACAATATGCAGGTCTACACATGAATGTCACTGTGAACTGAGAGCAGCCAAAGCATTCAGCAATCAATTAACTTACGTAGAAACATGCTCTATACTCGTGTCGATGCAGAAAACTGATATGATTAAAGATTAACGTACTGGACATGATGATTTCTAACATGTAAGTAAAACTTTCTTGACATGTATGTATGTTCACAATTAGGCCACTATTTATTTATTTGTTGGACAGCTGTTTGACATCATATCCAGAATTGCTTACACGTGAATACTTGTATGTGTATGTTAGAATAGTATGTGCAGAAACACTACATGTATGCAGAGGTTTCATATCTACATATACATGCTGATACACAAACAATGAATAAACAACATTACACATGTAAACAACTTCAGTGGGGATAGTCTGAGAAACAATTTCAAACGCACTTGGAATTTCAGTTTGGATGACAGCCATTATACTCGACCGACATGTGCTTTCAGCTTTTCAGACACTTGTTAACAGGGTTTTGTGATACCACAATATAAAATTCACATAACTATACCATCATGTTGACCCAGATGATAAAGTTGTTGCCCAAATACAAATACAGAATTTGTCGTATTAGAATTTGCTAAATTTTTGCCACATCAGAGGTGTTTTCTGTTCAATGAATATTATTGTTATTTCACATTGTTTATTTAAATATTTATTTAAATAGGTTGGTGTTTTACGCCGTACTCAAGAATATTTCACTTATACGACAGCAGCCAGCATTATGGTGGGTGTAAAGCGGGCAGAGCCCGAGAGGAAAAAAACAACCATCTGCAGGTTGCTGACAGACCTTCCCACTACGGCCGGAGAAGAAGCCAGCATGAGCTGGACTTGAACTCACAGCGACCACATTGGTGAGAGGCTCCTGGGTCATTACACTGCGCTAGCGCTATTACACATCACATATTCCTTATTATTCCTTATTATCCAACAACCAAAAGCACCTGTACTTATATAAGCTTTTAAATAAAAGCTTAGCATACTAAATGACTAATTGCACATTTTGCCTGACAGTTATGTTGATCCTGAAAGGCATTTCGTGAATATATTGGAAGGTGGGATGAAGGTCTTCCGGGGAAAACGTAAGCTAAAACACCAAAAGTAGCATTTACATCATTTAAGTCTGCCTTCAAAAATCCACCTTTTTGTCGGGTGATATTTTACGTCATTTACTGTAATTGTAGTTTTGCAATATGTACATATGATATGCAAGCAACATAATTAAATTACCCTATATGGGTATACCTGCAAATATAATTCATAAAAAGATTTGCTAAGTCTGTAAGTACAAGTATAATAGAACAGTAAGAAAGACTTACCCTTTCGTAGAGTCTCTCTGCTTCTCTCCGCTCAGGACTCAGCGCTGCCAGACGGGTATTATCCATTACAGCAACGCTTAGTTTATTTGGGAATATATCCCTCACGGGCGACTTCATTCGCTTGGTCATTCTACCCCTCTGAAGTTTTGGTTGCACCTTTTGAGGGGTCGATGTGACTGAATCAGTTTTGTGTTTCTGTTCACACGATCCGGGAAGCCTGGTAGATTGGTACTGCCATTCCACTTTGATCGGCGGTACTGCAGGGGTTGGTGTTTTCTCAACCCCTGACTGGTTTGGCTGTGAAGCCATCGTTGGAGACTGAGAAAAAGCTCTTAGTTCCCTTGAAGGTGACTCTGAACATATATTTGGACATGTTTCAGCAATTCCTTTGGCAGTTTCTGATGCATTCTGGGTGTTAGGAGGAGACTTCCTGGAAGGAGACTGAGAGCCTCTAAGACGGTGTTTCGGTTTTTTCGCAACTACTGGCGGCTCTTTGGTTTTGGGTGACTCTGACATGGAATTGGGTTCAATGCTTGATTGGTCTTTTGGAATAAATTGGTAGTCAATGTTGGAATGAACTTTTGACAAGACTTCAGAGAAAGAGTGGCTTTTCCTACAGCTTGGTTGAGGTTTGACTTGGTCTTCGGTTGGACAGATATCTGTGCCAGTTACATTGGTCTGTACCTCTGTTGCTTTCTTTCTGGTCGCCTTATTTGGACATATCTCTTCTGATTCTTGCCTTTCGCCTTCTGCGTTGTTGGTCTCTCTACTATGTGACCTTGATTTTCTTGTTTGCAAAGTTGGAGAATTTCTCACAGAAGATCTGCTTGATCTTGAATGAGAACGACTTTGTCGCACAGGTGACACTGATTGTTGACCATTATCCCCATGACTGCGTTCAGTAGACTCTCTCGAGTGCGATCGGGACCGTCGTAACTGAGTGCGAACTTCTCTTGTCTGGGCCCTGGCCTCCCTAGTTTGATATCTTGCAGGAGTAACAAAAGAATTCGAATCCCTAGCAGGAGATTTGTACCTTCGTGGTTTGGACTGCAATTCCGTCACCTGGATAACAGCAACGTTCTTGTTATTTGGCTGCCCTTCAGCTACATTTGCATGAGTGGTGTTTGGCAAATCCATTCCTTTACATGTAGGTTCATCATAAACTTTAACCCTGCCTACTTTACAACATTCTTCTGCATCACTTTCAATACACTGAGAATCATCAGTAGCTTTCTCCAAACCACTGCCACATCTTTCTAAAGACATGGGCTGTGTGTCATCTTTTACAGATCTCGGAGGCTTGGACTCTATTCCAACTATTCGGTC
Source organism: Liolophura sinensis (assembly GCF_032854445.1). Lineage (NCBI taxonomy): Eukaryota > Metazoa > Mollusca > Polyplacophora > Chitonida > Chitonidae > Liolophura > Liolophura sinensis. The sequence goes on from NC_088306.1 coordinate 27,365,144, forward strand.
ACCTTCCTGAGAGTTTCCTTCACCAAATATTTCTTGGGAGTGATTTGCACTGTGACTTCCTGCTGCACCATCACCAGACAACAACTGTTTCTTGGCGATGGATTTTAAATCAGGATCAGTACACTGATAGTCACAGTCTTTTGGACTTTGGCCAAAGTTTTGGAATTTCAAATTTACTTCTCCATCATCAGCTACATGAGCTGTGTTTATGGGATAAATAGATCCAGCTAGTATCTGGTCCTCCTTACATTTATAATCACTTGCATTTCCACGTTCATTTTGGAACAACTGTTCACTGTCTTCAGCTCTGCTTGTATTATCTTGTCCCTCCTCAAGTTGGGAAGGATTTTCTCTTGTAGTTAAGTCATGTTGGCTCTGCTGCTTAGCATGATGATTACGGCTTTTTTCAAAGTCACTCAAAGTGTTGTGTCTACTTTCCAACACAATAACACCATTTCTCTTGTCAGCTTCAGTCCGTTTTGATTCCGATT